>NC_092292.1:17028995-17031495 GCF_036320965.1 Panulirus ornatus
TTTACCTTATACTTAGATAATTAGCGTACAGTCTCTTGGCCATGAGAGAAATACTCTGTGTATGTTTTCAGAATAGGATCATGGAACCTATTGTCATCTATTTCAACATCTAGCCTTTAATAATGAGTGGGGGAAAAAAGAAGGAAAATATGTCAGTGATAAAATTTCGCTGTCCTGATGTACGAGTTTTTTTTTGTTTTTTTTTTGACGACCTCATACTAACAGGGTGTTAATGTCTTTGGCCATGACGTGACCTCTCGCTCCCCCAACCATCGTTAGTTAAGGCCCTCCACTCCCCCCACTTTTTTTGTTCGCACTGATCCCCATAATATGACCCTCTTCCATTATCTCTCCCAATCCCTTTCCATTACTTTCCTACCCATTTCAGTCCCATCTCATCACTTCCCTCCCTTAACCAAAACCCCTCTTGATATTCCCCTCTCCCCCTCACGTAGTCCGGGCCAACTATGGTCATATAGAGATTCAGGGAGGACTCTAAATCCCCTAGAAATACAGTAACTTCAGACCTTGTGTCAGGCGCTCACAGATCTTTGTGTTTCGTCTGTTCTATTTCTACAGAGAAAAACACACACTGTGCCTCTCCAAATAACCTGTGTCTCTGGTAAAGCTCTGCGTTCTTATAAAATAAAAGTCTGTGAGTCTGCAGTGAGGCTTTGTGTCTTTGCAACAAGTCTGTGCCTCTGCTATAGCTCTCGATCTCTGCAATAACGCCCGCGTCTTTGCATCATTGCCATCTCTCTGCAATAAGCTCCGTATCTCTGCATTAAGGTCTCTATCTCTCCCAAAAGACATAGACAGGATTATACATAAGTGCACATTCACACACACACACACACATACACATACACACACACACACACACACACACACACACACACACACACACACACACACACACACACACACATACGCATAAATGTACGCATATAAACCAGTAAACTAACACAATGGGTGACGTACATTGCATCATTACGGTGGTTATTGGATCGCCTGTTCAAATATACGCGAGAATGAAAAAATTAAGCAATAAAGTAAAATATCACGTCATAAAAAAGATTATGTATATATATATATATATATATATATATATATATATATATATATATATATATATATATATATATATATATATATATATATATATATACACACACACACACACACACACAGTATAGGTAAACTACATTTACCCACCATTTTGATCGAGAGGGAGCGGGGTAATAGGTAAAAGTCTTGGGTCAACACAGAGTGTGAGCAAGTCTGGTTGAGACAGAGTGGCCGCGTGAGAGGAATATCATAACTCGGATGGACATTGGACAAACGAGTCCTCAGGCGCCTCGCTTGGGCAAGGCAGAGCCCCTCGTTCTGCCGGGGAACGTCCTGCTAAGGACTGCCCTCCTGACGAACACGTCCTACAAAGAACGTAATGAGTTCCATTCCTATCGAGGGACACGTCCTACAAAGAACGTAATGAGTTCCAGTCCTACCGAGGGACACGTCCTACTGTGGAACGTAATGAGTTCCATTTCTAATGAGGAACGTTCTACTGAATAACGTCCTACTGTCGAAACGTTCCTCACGAACGCCCTTCTTAGGAACGTTTTACCGAGGAACGTCTTACAGAGAGAACCTCCTGAAGGAACGTATAGATGGGAGTGTCAGCACGGAACGTTCTCACTGAAAAGAACACCACAGTAGCGGACCACCAGCCTGTGGTGGACAACACCAAGAATTATAGATTCAACTTCAGGAAGAAGAAGAGGAGAAGGAGGAGGAAGAAGAGGAGAAGGAGGAGGAGGAGATGGAGGAGGAAGAGGATGGCGTAAATGAAGAAGATGATATTAATGTCAGTGAGAGAGTGGAACGAAAAGGAGGAGGAATTCGAAGGAGAGATAAAGAAAATGGAGGAAAAGGATTTGTAGGAAAAGAGCAGTTACCGAATGGGTCAGCAACAGCAGCGACAGCAGCAGGAGCAACAGCAACAGCAGCAGCAGCAGCAGCTTTAAGATACGCAACAGCAGCATCGAAAAACACCATCGGCCTCAATACCGACCACCAACGGTTTTAACAGCAGCTGCAGCAGCTGTGGGGGGCAGCTGCACCGACGGTAACAGCAGCTGCAGCAGCAACAGCAGCAGACAGAGAGAGAGAGATAGAGAGAGAGAGAGAGAGAGAGAGAGAGAGAGAGAGAGAGAGAGAGAGAGAGAGAGAGAGAGAGAGAGAGGCTTCTTTGCTTTCCGAGGCACAGCGTGGAGAGGGTACTTGGATCAATACTAGGAGTTCCACTTGCCCAATTAGTCTCATATACAAACTACCTCAGAGCATAGGGTCTTGTGCCTATGCTGGGAGGGAGAGAGAGAGAGAGAGAGAGAGAGAGAGAGAGAGAGAGAGAGAGAGAGAGAGAGAGAGAGAGAGAGAGAGTTAAAAATAAACGGTGGGTACTTAGATAAATTAATACAAAAAAAAAAGGAAAAGTTTC
>NC_092292.1:17036495-17081495 GCF_036320965.1 Panulirus ornatus
GGAAGGGGATCGATTAGAATGACCTCATCAAAAAAAGAGGGCGAACTGGAGAGAGAGAGAGAGAGAGAGAGAGAGAGAGAGAGAGAGAGAGAGAGAGAGAGAGAGAGAGAGAGAGAGAGAGAGAGTGGGTTAGGAAGGGCATCAGTGTAGCATTCACTATGGACCAACAGTTCTCGTCACTCAACCAAACATACGGTTGCACACGCGGCTCTGCCCCCCCTCACCCACTGGACCATCAAGACTGCTAAGGGGGAAAAAAAAGTTGCCCAGAATGAACACAGACCACTTCTCATGCATGGCTACGGAGGGGAGACAGGCGGGAAATCATCAGAGATAGAAATGGGAAGGTGTCAGGGGAATGGTCATGAAATGGGAAAGAAATTTGGGGGGAAGGCGAGGAAATAATTGGATAAGAAAAATCAGGAGAGGAAATGGGGTGTGAATGGGATGATATAGATTGGATAGAATAGGGTATTTTGTTTGTTTGTTTGTTTGTTTTTTCCTGAGGGTTGTGGGAGGATAGTTTGGTACATATGTTAACTTCATGACCACGACCTTTGACCTGGGCCCTAAGGGCGAGGTCAGGTTTCAGGCCTACATACTTATGGATATCGTTAAGAGGTATTTCCAGGCCCACATACCTAAAGGTATCTTTAAGAGGTATCTTTTCCCCCCTCTTCTCTTCCACCTAAAATTCATTTGTCACTTATGTTCCTATCTTATCTATATGTGCCTCTTCATCAGATTCTGAAGACATTTTGTATCTATTTTCTTCAATATGGCTGAAAGGACACAATCACGCGTCATTTAATACCTCCCTTGTGGTGATTCATCATCAAATTCTAATTTTGTAACTTGGAATTTCAAACAGTGACTCAGGAATGGTCTCGCATCATATGTAAAGTGTAAGTTGATCTTTAAGTCAGCTAGATTCGTTTGATACGTCTTTCTGTTCTCCTTAAAGTGTGTGTGTGTGTGTATGTGTGTGTGTGTGTGTGTGTGTGTGTGTGTTTAAATATTCCTCAGGTTTAGAACACCTTTTAAATTCCTCCTTAATTCTAAAACGGCACAAGTACCACTGGACCCTAACCCCACAACCAGGAGGTAGCATCATCAGGCACGCCGTTTTGAGGGTCATTAGGTCCCCCTGATGGCGAAGGAAGCATTAATGAGAATATGCAAATGAGATAAGTTCTTACGTCACCGGCAGAGCTCAGGAGCTCAGGAAGTGTTACTAGTGCACTGGTCCCTTCTAACTGCCGAGGAAACCAATGGTCGTTAAGTGGAATGGTGTGTTCTGGCCAGTTTGTTATCACCTGTTTGTGCATTCGGTGGAGAAGGGAGAGGTTTCACGCCAGTGGGTCCCTGGGGGAGATGATTCACACCAGTGGGTCCCTGGGGGAGATGATTCACACCAGGGGGTCCCTGACTCATATGACTCATATCTCTGTCTTAATGAGGGAGTTATTTTTATTGATTCCTCCAGCGGTAATCACATCTACCTCCAACTGGCTTACCTTGGTCCACCAATCAGCAACTCTTGTTGAAGGTGTATGATTCCTCCTCACGTTGCTGAAGGTTTATGATTCCTCACGTCCCTCCTTAACAATTCACTAGCCTAACTTCCAGTTGTGTGTGTGTGTCCTCCTCTTCTCCTCCTCAAAACTCTTGTAATATATCTAAGAACTGTTCAGTGTCCACGTCTTCAAGTCTCTCCTTACTCCTCTTTCTTTCAATGTGGGGGAGGTTGTGGGTGAGCTTCCTCCCTCTCCAGTTGTGTTAGCTCGCTGAGTGGCATCATTTAACAGTATCACCGGTAGTGGGTGGGAGTCCAGGCAAGTCTCTCGCTCCAGTTGCTCCTATGTCATCTGGATCATGGGGCTCAGTGAGGATCCAGCCCTTCCATGAGTCTCCTCACCTCCACTAGACTTTCGTACTTCATAAGGTATCTCATCCAGCCGCCCCCCGCCTCCCTGGCTAGCGGTAGTGGTACCTCTGGGTCTTCCAGCGATAACGAGCCCCTCTCAAACTCGGTACTGAATCCTCACACATGTCCTCATCTGTGTCAATAACTTTCCCCATCTGAATTCTTTCTCAATAATAATACGATCCTTTAATGTTTGATTGCTCCCTTATAAATTCATGAACTAGTTTTTGAACCCTTTTTCATTTTCTATCATTTTAATCTATGTTTCTTTAATGCTTCATTTATCTTTCTCCTCTTGTCCTTAAGTAATATCCGATGTTATTGTGTATATCAACTGTAGCTTGACTTTCATGTTTCCAGCATCTCTTCTCTAGTGTGTCTGTCTTCCTTAGCTTTATTACATCATCATTTAAAACCAATCCTTCAGTTATTTTTTCCCTCTGTTCCCTTCTCATTACACCACACTGTAGTAACATACTACTGTGCACCCCCTTTCGTAGATATTACAGAATTCGTTATACCATTATTCTGTATTCAGGCTATGGAATTTCGTTCTTATTGCGTCTTCTTGATGTAGGTATTCGTAGCTTTTCATTTTCCTTTATACATACAGTCATCCACATATATAGATACGTGTATACATGTATACATACATACATACATACATACATACATACATGCATACATACATACATACATACATTCATGCATTCCTCAAGTGTATAGTTTCAGCTGAATGGTTACATAAGTTCATTCAATCGTTTTTTTCTTTACTTTTTTATTCATACATACATCATAAATACATACGTACATACATACATACATAAATGCATACGTACCTTTCCGTCCATCGAACTGATCATTTTCATTTCTGACGATTTTCTAATGATTGGAAGTTCCAATAATATCTCAAAAAAAAACAGACATTAGAATTATTCATGAGAATCACAGCTCATACGATATCCCATCCTGGCTCGAAGAGATGAAAGGAAAAGACGAAGTAAATAGATATATTTTTTAACGCTTGTAGCAATTACTTTTGTGTTACCCAATCAATTGATAAAGTTGTCGGTCAAGAATGGATGGAAAATGGACGAAGTATATTGGGAGTGGCGGGGGGGGGGATATTTATATATGTGAACGAAAATTATTGAGTAATGGAGTTTGGCTGGAAATTACCGAGGTAAAAATAGAAAAGTTGTCTGAAGACGAGGTGAACTGCAAGGATCTGTGGCGGTTCTACGGCCATAATGAAGAAAGTTGAGGTTTATTCGGGACGTCCGAGAGTAAATGGTATCTCAGATATGAGAGAGAGAGAGAGAGAGAGAGAGAGAGAGAGAGAGAGAGAGAGAGAGAGAGAGAGAGAGAGAGAGAGAAAAGGGGTTAGGGAGAACCTACCTACGAGTACCTAAGTCGAAATGTTGCTGTGAGGGAGAGAAAATGAGAGAGAGAGAGAGAGAGAGAGAGAGAGAGAGAGAGAGAGAGAGAGAGAGAGAGAGAGAGAGAGAGAGAGAGATCAAAAACATGGTCATTAGGAAGCCAGTACCTGCCGATATCGGTGATGTAAAGCCAGAAAAGTTGAGAAGGGATGAGAAATATAGGAGGGGGTTAGGATATATGAGAGGAGTAGGAGATGCGGAAGTGGTGTGTAGTATGGCAAGGGATATGAGATATGGGAGGGATAAGTGATGCACGGGGAGACCAAATTGGAGATGGAGGGATGGCGTGAGAAAGATTTTGAATGATCGGGGGTAAAAGGCTGAAAGGCGTGCTTGGGATAGAATGAATTGGAAAGATGTGGTATACTGGGATCGACGTGCTGACAATGGACTGAACCAGGTCATGTGAAGCGTTCGGGGTAAAACATAGAAAGATCTGTGGGGCCTGGAGGTGGATAGGGAGCTGTGGTTTCGGTGCATTACTCATGACAGCTTGAAAATGGATGTGAGCGGATATGGCATTCCTTCGTTTATTTCTGACGTTACCTCACTAACGCAGGAAAAGGCGATCAAACCTAATATATATATATATATATATATATATATATATATATATATATATATATATATATATATATATATATATATATATATATATATATATACAAGGTATGTGATTATTGTTTAATTCCCGTCAAATAAAATTTTCAACTTATAGAATTAAACTCTAAAGACTCAGACTAGAATGACTATAATAGTTCCAAGTTTCAGGCGTATTGTCCAAAGCGGCTTATGTGTTGTGCCTCCCTGTTGTCTGCCCCAAACATTTTTGTTTTTAAATTAGCATTTTGTGTGTGCGTTGCCTTACGACCTCCCCGTTACCTTTCCTAGACCTGTATAGCATGGTATTGCCTCGTTAAGTTATCCTTTCTCACAATTTTGCACGTAGAATGTATCTTTATTGTTCGTTCGAATCTTTCAGTAGAGTGTTTTAAGTTTCAGCCCAAAATATTTCACGTACAATGTAGATTCCGTTTTCAACCCGCGCCAAATATTTTAGGAACGGGTTAGTTTTCCTCTAATCTGACCGAAATCTTTTGGATTCAACTGAGATTCTCTTTGACTTGTCTGAAATGTATTACGAACGTTTTAAACTCCCTATATTCAGTCAGAGATATTCAAGGTGTGGTTTACATTCTCTTTCAGCTGTCGAAAAACCTTTAATGACTTATCTAGACTTCTTTAAAGCCTGTCCATGATAAGGTATATTATTTGTGTGAGGCGTAGCAATCCTGTTTCACCAAACAACCAGACCTACCCATCCCCTCGGGTCTCCTCAGTTACCGATCATAACAGACGAGTGGAGGCCTCATCATCCGCCACTAGAAACATACGCCAGGAATGGGTGGGGATCGGGGCGCTGGTGTGTTGCTCGTCTCTCAAAAACAACAGCGTCTCAGTTGACTGAAGTCCTTCTCCCGAGTGTTGGACTTTTCTAAAGATAAATTACAATCAACTCAACCCCATCTGATCAATATCACTCGGTATTACCTCTCGTAACACTGAGCTTAGTTGAATTTGATTCTACTGATGACTTCCCTACGTAAATCTTGAGTTTGATTTAGGGAATCCTGAACTAGTACATTCTAAAGTGCTACTAGAATATGTCTAACCAAATCTACATCAACTTCAACCGTGTATTCTTGATACGAATTTACAACACACCAAATTCCACAATGGTGAAAATCATGGTGACTTTCATCCCAGCACCATCTCCATTGTCCTCCGTCGCTGTCGTTCGTATTAGACAAAGAAAGCTTCGCCAGTTGTGCTCCACCCTGAGCTGGAGGCTACCACCAATGGACGAACAATTTCGCCAGCGTTCATTTCGCTTGAATCACATTACCTAGGGTTCAAGAGTAGAACCAGTTTTCCACCAGATTGGGTGACGAATGAGACCATTACTGCATAGAGGGGTAGGCTGACATGGAGGGGGAAGAGCCCCTAACAGCAAGGGAAGGGAAGGGGATAGAGGTCCTCATGGGCTAGGGGGACATAGAGGAAGTTTTGAGGTGAGCTGAGAGGTAGGAGTGACAAGTCTTGATGGTGTTGGGATGATGGAGTGGGAGTGGAGACAGACAGACAGACAGACAGACAGACAAACAGACTGACAGACAGGCAGGCAGAGAAAGACAGGTAGGCAGACAGACAGGCAGAAACAGAGACACAAACAGATAGAATGAGACAGAGAGAGAGAGAGAGAGAGAGAGGAGAGAGAGAGAGAGAGAGAGAGAGAGAGAGAGAGAGAGAGAGAGAGAGAGAGAGAGAGAGAGAGAGAGAGAGAACCCGTGACCTCACAGAGAGGGAAAAAAAAAACACGCCAACATTATAATGAATCTCCGTCCTACGTCATCGTGATCGTCTGGCCCACCGTAATTGCCTATCCACAGAGAGGAGGGGATGGGAGGGGAGGGGGGGTGGAGATGGAAGGAGGTGGGTGTGGTGGTTGTATCCTCGAAGGATCGCTTCGGAAGACCCGACCCGACCGGACCTGTCGCACGCTCCCTTGCTGAGGCTCCAACCTCTCGTGTGGTAACGAAATTTTGATCCTTTGCTGTGTTCCCAGGATGTGGCAGGGACCCCGAACACCCACCCTTCCCAGGTGGCCCCGTCCACAAAGAAATTTACTGCTCTTGGATCGTCGTAAGGACTCACGCGCGATTTTCGTACCCTGATCTCTGCTGCTTCGGGGAGGCGAAAGCGTTTCCTCCCAAGTGGAGAACGGTTCATTCCTCTCTCCCCAGGGATGGGGGAAAGGACTAATCCATAGTGAGGATGAGTTTATGGGGATTACGGTCATTAGGTTGGGGATTTCAGGGTTGTAGGTGCTATGATTGGTCTGGAGTGGTGGTGGTGATTGGTTGGACTGGAGTGGTGGTGGTGATTGGACTCTGAATGGCTAAGATGGAAGGATGATGATCTAGGGTTGATATTCGACATGGACTTATACGTGTCATTAGCAGGACACATACGTGACGCAGGGTGCTGGGGTGTGACTCGGGGACCTACGGTGTGTGACGCAGGTGGCTAAGGTGTGACGCAGAAAGCTAGGATGTGCCGAGCATCAAAGGAATGAAAATAAGGAACGCCACAGCAGCTCCTCAGCACGACACCATCCGTCAAAAGGATCAGAAAAGAGAACAGCAGTCGAATCAACTGACATCCAGAGGAACTCAGATCTTTCTATCTTTTTTTCTTCTTCTTCTTCTTCTTCTTCTTCTTCTTCTTCTTCTTCATCTTCTTCTTCTTCTTTTTCTTCTTCGTCTTCTTCTTCTTCTCCTATTTCTCCTTATTCTTCTTCTTATTCTCCTCCTTCTCCTTCTTCTTCTTCTTCTTCTTGTTCTTGTTCTTATTCTTATTCTTATTATTCCTCCTCCTCCTCCTTTTCCTCTTCCTCATCCTCTTCCTCCTCCTCCTCCTCCTCCTCCTCCTCTTCCTCCTCCTCCTCCTCCTCCTCCTCCTCCTCCTCCTCTTCCTCCTCCTTCTCTCCAAAGAAATGTCTGTTTCGTCTTTGAGAAATTCTGGATCCATGCCATTAGGATCACAATTTCGTATATTGTGTGACTGACTGTCAGATCCAGCCTGGAAATCAAGTTCCTCATGGACCCATAACTCAGGCTTACCTTGTGTTCCCGGGGAAGACACGTGCTTTAATGGGGCCCATAAACTACTGGCACAAGTCTTGGGTTAATGGGTTAGGTGTACAGGGTTGATTGAGGAGGTCAAGGTTGGTAAGATAAGTTAAGGGATTCTGATGGGTTAAGGGTAACGGATTAAGGGTACTGGGGAGTTGAAGTACTGGCAGTGGACAACACCTCCTCGAGAACTCGGGTGGGACATGGATTGTCTCGGGGGTTCGTTAGTGTGAATTATATATATAAGAGTAACTGAGCTACAGGCGAAGTGGTAGGCAGACCCTGACGAAGTCTGATGATGCTCGAAGTTCTTAGATCAGAAGTAACCATAGACTAATCGTCCATATCGGCAACACCTGCAACACACTAAGGTCTAACAGAGGTTAGTGTCGCTGCTTATGAATCAGTTGAGGTCGTGTTCGAGTCTTGGGCTGAGTATTCAGCTCAAAGCCGGCCAGCTCCTCACCCTTTTCTTTAAGGTGGTACCTGGTGGTGGATAGACCGGTTCCAGTGGGAGCGGGTTGCTGGAAATCCTTCTCTCCTGTAGCATTACGCTTTACAAGAAGAAGGGACAAGAAGGCAGGGGACGGGCGCGAATTCTTCTTCTAAAGCTCACTCGACTATTCCTGACGCTGCCTCACTGAGGAGGGAAACAACCAACAGGTATGAGAGAGAGAGAGAGAGAGAGAGAGAGAGAGAGAGAGAGAGAGAGAGAGAGAGAGAGAGAGAGAGAGAATCACTAGCGACCAGATATCCTATCCCCCTTTCACTGACAACGTCCTCCTCCACCAGATGGTAAGACCCACCAGCTCCAAAGTCCTCGGAGGAGTTCGGTAATATCCTGTGGGAGGTACAGATCCACAAGTTTCTCAAGTCCCAGGGACTCGGTGAAACTTCCTTATCCCCGTCCGAGCTAATGTGAGGTGTACTGAGCAGGTTCCTTCCTCGCTCCCGTGGGTGGAAAGTACGGCAGCTTAACGACTGGAAGCCCAAAGAAAAAGATATGCTCAACTGTGGTCGTGTACAGGGGTCGTAACGTCGTGTACGGGTCGTAACGTCGTGTACAAGGGTCGTAACGTCGTGTACAGGGGTCGTGACGTCGTGTACGGGTCGTAACGTCGTGTACAAGGGTCGTAACGTCGTGTACAACAGTCGTAACGTCGTGTACGGGTCGTAACGTCGTGTACAAGAGTCGTAACGTCGTGTACAGGGGTCGTGACGTCGTGTACGGGTCGTAACGTCGTGTACAAGGGTCGTAACGTCGTGTACAGCAGTCGTAACGTCGTGTACGGGTCGTAACGTCGTGTACAAGGGTCGTAACGTCGTGTACAAGAGTCGTAACGTCGTGTGCAAGGGTCGTAACGTCGTGTACGGGTCGTAACGTCGTGTACAAGGGTCGTCAAGGTGTACAAGGATCGTAATGTTGTATGCAAGGGTCGTAACGTCGTATCCAAGGTTCATTCCATCGTACTCAGACCTTGAACCATTGTCCCCATCGCGAGAATAAGCAGGTGATTAACTGGTGATTAAGTTCATTAGTGATGATCAAGAGCAGTCCGCTTATGAACGATGGAGCTGAATGCCTCACGCCCTCCTGTTACCAGAGTGATACCAAGGGATTCGTCTACCGTTAGGAAACAGTGTGAATACCGAGGATCAGACGACGAACAGGGAAAAAACCATATGGTTTTCCAAGTTCACGAGATGGCATGGAAGACAGACATTTTGCTACCTCAGCTGCGCATGATAGAGGCTGACGTCAAACGGGAGGTGAGTGATGACAAGTCTTAGGAAAGAGTTGGAGATTATATACTGCATGACTCAGACTGACGACAGATCGCTCAGCACGGCGCCCATCCACCCATCCCTCAGATGACCCTCTTTAAATCATTTGGCCCCAGTACCTCCTCGTCAGAAGTGGCGTTGAGTGCGCCAGAACGTCTGTATACTTGAGGTCTCGTGAAACGAGAACCCGAGGTCTTATAAGTAAGCATTGATATCATGCGTTGTTTTGAAGGGCTTCGACGACTGACAGCGCCCTCAGTGGGATTTGGGGAAACTAGGATTATAATGGTGTCTGCGTCAGGTTCCATAACGCTGCTGATAGAACCATTATCGCTAAATGGCTTCGATGATGTCATTTTGTATCGCGTTAATGGATTCTTCTTTTTTGTCCCTAAACGAAAATGTAATTCGGCGAAAAGGAGAACAATCGAGCAATATTCATCCACAGCTTTATGGATCCTGGCAAACCATTGTTCGTATGAGTAGAAATGAGTGTTAAATTGTGCCACTGGAGTGTCCAAGAACGAGTCATTCCAGCACGAGAGCTGTAGGGCCGATAAGGTGGTCGCTCCACAGGTGCATACAATGAAATTTATTCTTATCTAAGTACCTGGACGCTGTCTGGAAGGCCGTTTTTGCAGTCGTGTGTGTCATATTAAAATCGCAGTGCTTAGTGCCTCCCTGGCGAGTTTCTTGATGCAATATTAGTATAGAGCCTTCCAGCCTCCAGTACCAAAACTGAGGGCTATACAGTACAGAGTCAGGCTCTAGTATCAACAATGAGAGCTTTTCATTACAACACCAGGTTCAAGTTCCAACACTGTAAGCTTTCCAGCGCAAATATAGGCTACGGATATAACACTTAGAACTTTCCAGTACAGCTTCAGGATTTAGTACCAACACTAAGAGCTTTCCAGCACAGAGCCAGGATCCAGTACCATCACATATATAAAGCGTTCCAGAACAGAGCCCGGCTGACCACCACCACATCCTACAGTGGTCCAAGGGAGATATTTGCAGACACGAACTGATGGCTACCCTTCAGTTCGCCGCTCTGCCAGTCTTGTGCTCCTTTGGCCTATTAGACGATCCAGGAAAACACTCCTTTTTCTTTCCTGCTCCTGATGATGTCAAGACTTCCATCTTTTCCAGGAATGTAGGGACAAAGTATACTCCTTGATAATGAAAGATTCCTCACCATATTTCTTGCTAGCTCTCTTGATGATGATGATGATGATGGCGTTACTCGTGTTTGAGCTGACTGGAAGTTCGGGAATCTTTGGATGTGTTCAATAAATCAACTTCCTCCCGAAAGTCTGGGTCGACCTCCACACTCTCCAGCCTCGTTCTGGAAGACGCAAGATTGTTCCCTCTTGCTGCAATCTGCCTTTAGCTTACTTCCCTCCTCTCTGGAGTCTCCTTTTTTCCGCAAATGTTCTTCATACTTTTACCGCCATTTAAGAGATTACACTTGCTCTTTGAGACTTTAAAACTGGTATTTCCGCCTAGAAATTCAAACCTCTTAAGCAGTACTTAAAGTCATTTAAGTTTTTTCTCGATTTTAAGGGGAATCTAATGTCTATTTGAAGCATAACGCATTTACTTCTCTGTAGACTTTGTCTCAATTTTGAGTTGTAATTGTCTGTTTCACAAGCTGCTGACTGTTGCTTAAACGTCTGTGTCCCAGTAATTCGTGGAGACTGTTGGTCTTAACTCTGCCCCGGGCGACAGATAGAACCTTGAACTTGTCTCTGGCGATGCGACGCGTTAATTGATGGCACAGAGTTAGCAGGGACGAGGGTGGGTAGATGGATGAGTAACGGTGGGTCTGAAGTGGGTTGGTAGGTGAGTAAGTGTGGTCCTGAAGTGGGTTGGTAGGTGAGTAAGTGTGGTCCTGAAGTGGGTTGGTAGGTGAAGTAAGTGTGGTCCTGAAGTGGGTTGGTAGGTGTGTAAGGTTGGGTCAGAAGCGGGTCGGTTCCATGATATTCCTATGTTCTTGTGTTCCCAATTCAATTTGTGTTCCCGTTCACTTGTGTTTTCGTTCGCTCGTGTAATTGTTCTCTGGTGTGTTCTTCCCTCGCCACACTGTAACTAACTCCCCCCAAAAAGGTAGAGAAGATACACAAACTTTCCCACTAAAGTTACGAAATAGCCGTTTCCTGCGTCTGGCTGAGCGTCGGAGTTATTCTTTTTGAGAACGAACAGAAGCAATTCTAACTTCCATCTATAACACAGCAACATTTGCCAGTACGAGTGGATACAAAGCAACTTCTCCAGCAGGGAAAACTATAAATGGAAAATGTTCCCGTGAGGAGACACAGGCTTGAAGGGCCTTTTGCCCTTGTGTGGCACCGACGTGGACTATGATGTATCGTTTCGTACTAAAAGAGGCCAGTATTCTCCCCCTGGTCTTCTGTAGAACTTTTTCTGTGGCATTGTTGGTCGACAATGCCTGGAAGTTGATGACGGCTCCAAAGGGAAAAGTTAGATGCTATGGAGGGCTTGATGAGGGGGAAGGGGGGGGGGGGGGGAAAGAGTCTTGATGAGGGGGAGGAGGGGAAAAAAAAAGACTAGTCTATTGGGGAAGTTCCTTGGGAAAGCGTGAAGTTCCCGACCCCAGCTGGAAATTGATGACGGTTCCGACTTACATCCCATGGAGGACCAGATGGTCAAAAAAAAAAAAAAAAGAAAATCATCAATTGTGCAAGTTTCGTGCGAGAACGTCAGTTTCTCAGAGAGTTCTCGTTTTGTGTTGGTATCCCACTGGGCGAGTTGCTGGGACCAACTTAAGCCACCTCTCAAAGGCTACAGTGCAGACGTCAGCGTCAGAAGAATTTGTCTAAGACGTCAAGGTCAGTCTGAGGATTCGAGGTCAAAACGAAGTGTCAGAAAGGAATCGATGCGTCAGGGGTCAAATTAATGTTAAGGGTCGATTGACGTCAAGGTTAGATTGATATACCAATGTCAAATCAATATTTTTGTGTTAAATTAGAATGTCATCGTCAAAAGAATTCGCCAAAGTTGTTTAAAGTAATGGTCATATAAATTCCAAGGTCAAATTGATATCAGGGTCAAACTGATACATAAAGGTCCAGTGATATGTCAAGGTCAAATTAATATGCTGAATTAATATGCTGTGGCCATATCAAACTTCTGTAATTACCGTAATTTCTCGACAAGATCAATTGCACCTGAGACAAGCACGAGCAATTCTCATGGTCGTTAGCGAAGATCAGATGATTAAGATGTGAAGTTTTGTTAATCACCTTCGCCATTCTCGCGGGAAAAGTCGTAGGAGGAAGAAAATAAAGGAAACCCCACAGAATTACCCTTTTTTTGTTATATGTAGGAATTGCGTGTCCTTTAGTCGTATTTGTCTGTCCTGCATACACCGAATCAAAGTTTTGATAAGGTATTGATTATCTATTTCCAAGCTTCGAAATGCTTCTTGCTGTTGTCGAAGAAAAAACAAGAATTTTGTCTGTTTTTTATTTGCATGGGTGATGGAGTCGAGAGCACTCTGGTAATGGGAGACACATCACGGTCTCTTGCTCACTCGCCAGCCAGCCATATAGTCAGCCAGTTGAGCCACACTGTGGGGACCAAGACGAGATCTCGTGTTACGCTCAGCTAGAAGATACGTCACTTGTGACGGAAAGTGGGGGAAAATATAGCGAGGGTGAGGAAATGAGGGAGAAAGAGGTGCAGTGAGTAGGAGAGATGGGACGAGTTATGCTATACTATAAATGATATCATAGGAAGTTTAGTGGCTGTCAAGGTCCCCTCCTATCTCCTAGGTTACTTCTATATCTACCTCACATACACACGATGAGGAGGGAGGGAGGTTATGAGGGATAGGATAAACAAAACGTTCAGTTTACATCAAGGAACAACACTGATGATGTAACATAGTTCCTCAAGGCTGAGGGTCTTGATCTGTCAAACTTATAAGTGGATAAGGAAGACCATCCTATTGGCGAGCACTTAAACCAGCTCGTTTGATAACTAGAGTCGTCCATGGGGCTGCAAAAGGTCTATTGGTGTCGTTCCATATCATGCCGCTGTAGGTGGGGATGTAGCAGAACTACAAGTGTGTCACAGAAGCCGAGGGAGGAAAGAGACCACAGTCCCTCCCTATAGATAGTTCATGGGGTATACAGAATCGGCAAGAACAGGGTTCGTATTAGAAGTGGGTCACATAGAGGTTTAAAGTTGGGAAAGTAAGGAAGGGAAAGGGGGGGGGGGGGTTATATCTGGGTCACTGGCGCAGGGAGGAGGTCGAGGAAGGGTTGGTGAGGGACGAGAGAGGGACATATGCAACACACGGCGTGGGAAGTGAACGTTCATAGGGGGATCGGAGTTCTAGGAAGAACTTTATGAGAAAACTTTTATTTCACTATTTTGTGACGGGGGAAAAAGAGCTCAGACGTCGGAGATGATGTCCTCTGGTGATTAGAAAAAAAAAATCTAACAGAAGTGAATTTTGGTGTGACGATTTGCTGAAGAAAAATAAAACTGCATGGACTTGGTCTTAGTTTATGAGTTATGTTCATCATCATCCCCAAGACACGTTTCCATGAAGGAGTCCTGGTGTTACTACCCCACAGGATCTCTTTCCAGTGGCTCCTGCAGCCCAAATCTCCACTGCTTCCAGTCGTAGTAAAACGTGGATTCCTCTGTAGTGGGAAGTTCTTTGACGAGGTTGTCTGTACTCCCAGTAACCTCGAACATGTGGAGTCCGGTAACACCAGCAGACGTTAACTTCAGGAAATGAATAACTGCAAGTCTTTTATAGCTGGAAAGTGAAGTGAC
Organism: Panulirus ornatus; assembly: GCF_036320965.1. Taxonomy (NCBI): domain Eukaryota; kingdom Metazoa; phylum Arthropoda; class Malacostraca; order Decapoda; family Palinuridae; genus Panulirus; species Panulirus ornatus. The sequence continues at coordinate 17,050,154 of NC_092292.1, forward strand.
GTAAGCATGGTCCTGGAATATATACAGATGATTAAAGTTAACGACCATCTCACCACACAGCCCAAGTGAGTCGACATGATATTCGTGTTTGGAAGAAGAAAAGATTTTTGGTTGAGAGAGGAGCTCATTCTCGTCATAAAACCCGAACAACATCGGTCATTCCACAGTGACCGAAGGAGAGTTTCGACCTTACTGTAAGTAGGACACGGACTGGGTCCATTTAGTGTCCTACTTGCATTACAGTCGAAAGTCTTACACGTGAACACTCACGTTGGTTCCTCATTCGAGGCATAGATCTATCATCTACCGGAGTCATACTCTAATTACCCCAAATGTTATTAGCAGTTCAGTTATAATCACCTTTATCATCCTTATCAGCATTATCATATAACCATCCTTATCAGTGATCTTAATGATTGTATTGCCACCCTCTCTGCTCAGCCTCAGGTCCCGTCCTGCTTCGCCTGGCAGGAACACTGGGTAGGGCTGATGCAGTACACCGGTTGCCATGGTGATATCCCACGCCGCCGATGTGGTTTACACCCGGCTGGCGCATCTTGGTTAGGTCTCGTTTTCTGTCGCGAGGGAATACTTAGGCACGGTGTCTACTCCCAAGTCCCTCTCACACACCGTTACCTGAAGCTAGATAGTACTCTTAATGAGGTCTTCTGGGGTTTCGTGCAGTCTTTAAGTCTACGTTGCCAAATATCAAAGTCGATCCTTCTAACATTTTGAGAACGAGAGACAAAATCGCATCAAAAAAGAAAATAAGAAAATATCTGCCGAGCTGTGAATATTTTCATTTATTCAGTTAATAAACCAAATTTATACACACCAGGATAAATGGGTAAGACCATCATTAAGACAAACAGGCGCCCGTGGATAGTTAACACAGCCGTGCTGAAGCAGACGACCCGAACCCGACACAATGATAATGAAGCAATTTAGATTTAAGTGAGTCTCATTCGTCCACATTGAAATACTGACCACACGATCTCGCGGGCATATTCCGTGGCCACGTTTATCCACAGACGTCTCTGTTACCGAGGCAATACGCACCATCAGTGGGAAAGCAGAAAGATACGTGGATAGATAGTCAAAGACTACATTAAGTGATCTGTTTCTTGTTATGGTTCAGTCGAAGATTCGATCCTCAGCTCCGAATCTTATATTTCGAAACCTCACTTGTTACTCAGATAACCAGATTCTACATAAGGGGTTTCGATCCTGTTATCCCGTGTCCAGATGGAGACTTGAGGTACGTTGATATCAATCAGGGTCAACAAACTGAATCAGGAATGACATTTCCAAGGGGCTTGTTCCACAATCTTCCCTGACAGAGTGAGATGGGCAGAGGATCTATGACGAATTGTAAAACACTTCCAAACGGGTCAACTGTTTTGCTGTAAGAGCTGAATTTCGAAGCTCCGTGCAATACAGCACTTTTGTCTCGAAGCTTAAAGTAGACAGACCCAGGTAGGTTCAGTCAGACGAAGCTACATGCAGGGACTGAGTGTAGGTCGCTCCCAGTATCTTGTATAGTCTATACATATTCACACAGAGAAACTCGTATGATATTTGCACATTAATGCTGTGCCTTGAGAATAGAGTCGACGCAGTGAGGAGTCGACTTGATCAAGCCTTCGACGTAGTGAGGGGTCGACTTGATCAAGACTTCGACGTAGTGAGGGTCGACTTGATTAAGATTTCGACGTGGTGAGGGTGTCGATTTTGCATGGGTGTCGACGTGGTTTTAGGAGTCTAATTTCTAAGATCTTAACATATGTAGTATGACCATGGTAAAGAAGTTGACTTTATAAAGGACTTGATAGGATACCCAATCGACATGGTACGACTTCGTCTTAGTGAGAAGTCGACATGTGAGGAATTAGCATAAAATAGTGTCAACATTATAAGGAGTTGACGTATTGAGATATATGTAACGTACCTTAAAAAAGGTTTTGATGCCAATGATTTCTGTTCTGGAGTCTTTGGAAAGGCTCTTCCAACCTGGAAGCACAAAGGATTTCACAGTGTGAGATCTGTGACGTTATAGTCTTGGGATGACCAATGATGTCACATGGCCTAATGATTACGTCACCCCTGAATTACACTTAGACCTCTGACGTCATTTTTTTTACTCATGGTTATCACCGATTAATTTGTGTGTTCTCAATTTCCGATTCTGACTAAATGTCTTATTACCGTTGCCTGTACACCAGGGGTGTTCATTAAGAAACTCCATTGCTGTAGTTAATAAGGTAATCAAGGAAGTAATTTTCGTATTCCTGTATCGCCATGTTCATATCTCTTATCTCTATTTCTTCTTTCAACACCCATAATCATTTTCCCATGTAGAAGCATCCGGTCCTATTCTACAATAAGCCTCTTAAATTCTTGCCTTCTATACCTATAATTCATTTATCTATTTCTATTCCTTAGTATTGCCTCTTCAAGGGCTATATCTATCCTATCCTCATCCCGTCCTCAATCATCCTATCCCCTACCCTTCCTATTCACCTTGGTCTGGCCTATCATCTCCATCCGTATGGTAATCTATCCATTGTCTCTCAGAGACAATCTCTCGAGATAAATTGTCGATTAATCTCATTCTCCTAATTACTTAATCCCTTCATAATTTTCGACCCTCATCATTCCTTCATTAACACGCGTAAATAACCCTTGTAATACTTCTACCTTATGGTTCGCATGCCATTAACCTATCCCCCCCTAACCCCAAATAACCAAGTTCATTAACTCTGGTCAATGGGATCCTTCAATTAAGTTTCCTCCATAGCCAACCGGCCATTTGCCAGCCCTATTTCCCCATTACCCTGTCATTATCCCCCATTAAAGACAGATGCGCTGCTAATGGGAAGGGGGAGGGGGCCATACTTAACCTCGTCTTGTCCCGGAAACTCACTGACAATTTTTCTTCAAAGGATTTTCGTGAAAGTCGTCCCTATAACTTCTTGCTCATCCTACGGAAGGAATGGCTATTTACTGCACGCCTCCAGAAACGTCTGACGTCATGCCAATTGGGATCACACACACCAGCCAGGCTGACCCACACACGAATATACACGAAAAGGGGTACTAAGCATCGTCCCATTTCACGAAAACAAGGCCATGATGACAGTGCCACGCCAGGTGAATGATAGGTGTTAGAATCCCTGGTACCGGAGTGCGTTCGTGAGTCATAGTGCGTTGGGCGTGTGTGTGTGTGTGTGTGTGTGTGTGTGTGTGTGTGTGTCCGGGCCTCGCCCACTGGTACCTTCATTCCCCGGACGCTACGGCCACAATAGTTCACAATTAACTTCATCATCTATCTCAGCGTCCAGTGTTCGCTGGCCGTCACCTCCGCCAGCGGTTGTGTGTGTGTCTGTGTGTCTGTGTGTGTGTGTGTGTGTGTGTGTGTGTGTGTGTGTGTGGCTGTTAGTATTCATTAAACACACACACACACACACACACACACACACACACACACACACACACATACACATACACATCAGCAACTCCCTGTACAGCACGACTAAGTAATTCCATGAAACTGGCAGTTATCTCATTAGATGGTAATTGTAGTCATTAAATAATAAGTCTCCTCCCTTCCTCCACTCACTCCCTTCTCGCCAAACCATCATATCGAAGCAAATTAGTCTCCGCTCTGTGATTCTGATGTCTGAATTAGATGTAGATGGGAAGAGACTGGATCATTTCTTCATGAAGAATATCTTACTCGGGAGTCCAATTCTGATGAATGACCATATGTATATAAGTATACATATCATATGTATGTACTGAACCACAATGGTACTTTGGAGATTTGATCCATATAAACCCACAGAAGACACAGACGTCTAGCATTCCTCTTTGTCTCAAGACGTCTTCAGGGCGTCTACGTAGTTGCCCATGATCAAGATTGGGTTATATATATATAGAGAGAGAGAGGGAGGAAGGGGCAAGAAGGAACCCACAGTGTTATGGGGTGATTGACCCCTGCGTTTGACCTTCGATGCGGGGAAGAAAGGTCACCCCCTGTCACCGCCTGACCTCACCAGGTCATTAGGTGTATTCAAAGCTCTGACGTTCAGCGGGTGGTAAAGAAGACACAACTAGGGGTCAACGAGTGCTGGACGAGGTCAATGAAGTAATTTGAGGTCGTAAAGACGTTGGTATGAGTCCAGGTGGGCAAGTGCGTGTCAAAGGACACCGTTAACAAACCACAGAGTGAATGAACAATTACTTCATAAGAGGTTTCAATTTAGGGGTCATCTTAAAGTCAATGAAAGGTCAACACATCATCAAGGGGTCTGGGAAAGGTCATTAGACCTTGATTAAGGGTGTAAAAGCGGGTCGTCAGGCGAGTAAACAAGAAATAAACGAGATGAATGATCTTGAATCCAACACTGACGAGCATCGAGATGGAGGAGTTCTTAGTGATGGACACCGCAGAGTCAGGGCGTTTTTCTCCCTCTCTTTACACTCCATCCTAATACCCGACCTGTGCCTCCATCTAGATTCTCCATCAGTGCTATCTTTTCCATCCCTCTGACCTCGATAGGGAACGATGAACATTTCAGGAGTTGTGACGTACCTTCCTGTACCTTGCTGTACCTGCCAGAGTAGTAGGGGAGGGTACAGATGGCTAATTACCTAAGATGTACCTGCTGGAGAAGGAGGAACAAAACGAGTCAGGAATGAGTGAGGAAAGACTTACAATACGCTCAAGAATATAGTATGATTTCTGTCATTCCGAAAAGATGTGGTATACTCAATGTATATACGTGTGTATATACCTGTATATACGTGAGGTATGATACACGCGGTTTAAGAGCAAGGTATGATTATGTGCCAAGGATGATACGGGAGATGCAAAAGTTGGAATATATACGAAGAGAAATCCTTCAAATGATATAAAGTCTTTTGAAATTATCGTTTGTGTGAATAGTTGAACTTTCGCAATAAACCGCTGTTTCCTAAATGTATTAGTTTATATATATATATATATATATATATATATATATATATATATATATATATATATATATATATATATATATATATATATATATATATATATATATATATATCCTTTTGTCTATTGATGGAACGTATACTATTTTCCTATGTTTACGTAGTCGGAACCTTTCCATTATTTAAATATTCTGTTCTTAAAGTTAGAAAAAATAAGTGCACGAAAAACGCCTGAAAAACAGCCCTGTCCCCTTGGCTGTCTATCTATCTATTTCTCTCTATCTATCTACCTAACATACACACTGTGTAATACCCTATCATTTTTTTTTTCTTTTCATTTTCACTCCCGCAGAAATAAATAGACTTTGCCACGGTGTGTACTGCATGACTGCCCATTAAATCAAATCAATGGAAAGTTTAATTAATTTTTTGTGTCGAGTATCGAGCGATTTTCTTTTTTGGGGGGTTAAACTTTCACATTACAAGTATATTTCACCTGAACTGTGCTAGAATGAGCATATTCTCAGAAATGGACGGTAGTTTCGCTTAAAAAAGTGATGTATTTCAGTGTAAAACAGGATAAAACACATAACGAAAACAAAGGACTTTACCTAACCCTTCCATTGTTCAAGAGATGTTACTCTTGTTTTTTTAATCGTTTTAGGTTAAAACAATTTTACATTACAATGCAAAGGCAAAGCCTTCCACAACCAGGGATCTGTTGAATCAGCCTGGACGGTATGGGGTTTTTCCCATCGTTTCCAGTGAAGGGAAGGAGGCATGTAACACAGGGGGGATCAGGGGACTGAAAAGCCGGCTAGTGTGGATGGTCATCGTGTTATCCGGTCGTTTCTGATGATCAACAGACGTGACACTACATGAAATCCCTAGTGCAGGGAATGTGGAATCGAGGTCGCTGAAACCACATCTAAGTTTGGTCTTGTTTTGCTTTGTACTGGGAGACATGTTCATCGAGGGTTCTGGGAGTTCTGTGACAACGTTTTAGGACTTTGGATCATGAAGCACCCACAGGTATTTCAGTATGTATTATGCTGACTACCTTTCTTTAAAGATTTAGCTGAGGTCGTAGTGATGGAGTGACCTAAGGGTTCGAACCGGCGCTCAAGAATCCGCGGAATCCCTTTGTGAACTGTAAAAGTTTGCCTTCCATTTATTCACTTCTCTCTCTCTTTATCATTCTCCCTTTTGTGTCTTGGTCCGTATTCACCTCATTATTCAACCCTCACTTGCACCTTTACCCAGTAATGTATTTCTCCTATTCCGTATTTCTGTTATTATCATTTCCAGTTTCATGGAAAGATATTATTCTCATTCGTGTGTGTGTGTGTGTGTGTGTGTGTGTGTGTGTGTGTGTGTGTATGTTGTATATTTTAATCGAATTTTCAAAAATCAAACAATTTGTGAAGTTGACGGACATGAACATTCTCATTACGTGATTAATTATATATATATATATATATATATATATATATATATATATATATATATATATATATATATATATATATATATATATATATATATATACATATATTCCTCCTCTTGTGTCACTTTCCCCAGTTCCCCCAGTTCACTATACCCGCCTAGATCACCATTTCTATTCACTCATAACTTACGCTTCCCCTCCCTCCTCTTCCTACACTATTTCCTGATTTCCCTTCGTTATCTTGTACATGAGTAGTCTTCGGTACCGTGTGTATTTCTGTATTTCTTTTTATTTTCGATGATCGCATTTGTCCCTCCACGTTCTTTTTAATTCCTCTATGATCTTATCATCTGTCTTTCAATTCTTTATTTCTTACTTTATGATCACATTGGTTTTCTTATTTGTCATGATGGAATGGGATAGAATGGTTCTTGTTTTTTTGAATCGGCGTGATTTGAACAAAGAATATTATTGTTTGTTTATTTGTTCGTATAGCTTCATTCCGTTCGATAGCTTTTCTACGTAACAAAAAATTCATCTCTCTCTCTCTCTCTCTCTCTCTCTCTCTCTCTCTCTCTCTCTCTCTCTCTCTCTCTCTCTCTCTCTCTCTCTCTCTCTCTCTCCCTCTCTCCATTTTCATTTCTCCTCCCTCATCTGCTCCCTTTTACTCTTTGTCTCCCTCGTCTCCCTATCATCTTTGTTTGGAGGAGAGATGACGGGAAGTGTGAATTCCTTCAGTGTCATAAAAAGTTTTTTTTTCTAAAAAAAAAAAAAAAGGGGGGGGGGGTCTTGCATTGCTCCTTTTTGGGTGCCAGGGTTCGAAACTCATGACGGAGTCGGGACTCAGGTGCCACGCCCTGCTGGTGGCACAACCCTGAGCTGTGCCTGTGGCCGGCCACCGTCAAGAGAGAAAGAAAAAGAGAGAAAGAGAGAAAGAGAGACAGTGACAGGCATTGAGAGAGAGAGAGAGAGAGAGAGAGAGAGAGAGAGAGAGAGAGAGAGAGAGAGAGAGAGAGAGAGAGACGTGTTGTGAGTGAGTCTTTTCTCTCTTAACATCACAGCAGAAAGGGAAGCTGTCCAGATGTATAATAACGACAATATTATCTGATGTAGAACTCTTGTTCTATGACGTGTGAGCCATTTTAACTATATCATTTATGAGGACAAAAAAGCTGCCATTTTTTTCGATTGTTCGTCGATATATGATGAGGTGGAACGAGTGAGAGAATTTTGAATTAGTTGGATGATAAGATATATGGTTATTATATATTTTGTACTGAATCATCAGATTATATATATATATATATATATATATATATATATATATATATATATATATATATATATATATATATTATATATAATAATATATATAATATATATATATATATATATATATATATATATATATATATATATATATATATATATATATATATATATATATATATATATATATGTGTGTGTATACATATTGAATACAGCACTTCGCCTTGGTTCAATGTGGACGGTGATTTCATATCACGGATCAGAACTAGACAATTTCTCTCATTTTACATATTAAAAAGATACCATCATCACACTGGGAGGAAATTAATTACAAAAATCCCAATATTTCCATCCAACATATCTTTTTTTTTCTCTCTCTCTCTCTCGTATTTTCGCTGCTACGTGAAAAGTGAGATCGAGTCTAAAACTGATAAAACATTATCAACGAGGCATCAACAATATCAGAAGGCAATAGATATACCTTTTGGAATAAAAGGTCAGCAAGGGTAGTTGGCGAGAGGAATATGGCTGTGTAATATCATCCACGAGGAGGAATATGGCTGTGTAATATCATCCACGAGTAAAAAGAAAAAAGGAAAATCAACCTCCCTTTTAGAATAAGATCTTGCTTCCTTCCGACAAAGTGGGAACAGCCAAGACAATGTTGGAACCTTGGGACAATCCGTACGAGTATGTAAATGACACTACAAGCCAGGCGTCGCGTTGGATAAGCTTGTGTGTTCTTTGTTACACCAGACTCGTGTTAAATGACCCCCGTTCCTTCTCCTCTCATTCTCAAACAACGCTCAGCCTTCGACGAAGAGGGAAAGATAAAAAGAATGCTTATAATTCTGGCCTGTAATCACGGAGATTCTTGAGCTGCAGAATGAAGAAAAAAAAGAAAAGATATAAGTCGTACACACGTGTGAGACCCACCGCTCCTTGAAGCAAAACTTGTGGAGCCCCAGTTTGCATGCAGCTTCGCGTGATGGTCGCTTCCCAGGTCAATTGTCATAGTCAAGCCACGCTCCGCATACCTAATTCAAAGGGTAATCCTCTTTGACCTCCCAGTTCTCCTCCACTTTAGCCTCTCAGTTCTCCCCCACTTTGGCCTCCCAGTTCTCCTCCACTTTGGCCTCCCAATTCTCCTCCACTTTGGCCTCCCAGTTCTCCTCCACTTTGGCCTCCTAGTTCTCCTCCACTTTGGCCTCCCAGTTCTCCATTTTGGCCTCCAAGTTCTCCTCCACTTTGGCCTCCAGTTCTCCTTCACTTTATCCTCCACTTTTCTTCCACTCTGGCCTCCACTTTTCTTCCACTTTATTAAACCTGAGAACATTTGGATTCTGTAGGTATCAGCTGACAGACTTAATGTACCGATGTATTTTTTTTTTGTAGTAATCTAAGAGGAGACTGTCCTGCCTCATTAACTCTACTAATTACACGTCTAATTACACACTAATTCATGGTATTAAGTCTATTAGATCTATTGATTATTCCCCTGTAAACTAATAATTTCGGTGCTTAATGATGTAAGGAATATTCTTGTGGTATTTCTAGTCTCACGATTTTCGATGAGTTTTTGAGGTAATGTAATATCACTTGATACTTTTAGTACTTACGTGGTAATCATTCCTACAATAGATGGTCGGGTAATCATTCCTACAATAGATGGTTAGGTCATCATTCCTACTATAGATGGTGTCGTAACTGGCTCACCCTCGAAACTGGTGTCGTAACTGGCTCACCCTCGAAATTCCTGTCGTAACTGGCTCACCCTCGAAATTGGCGTACTAACAGGCTCACCCTCGAAATGTGTGTCTTAATTGGTTCACCCTTGAAATAGGTATCGAAGTACTTCACCCTCGTAAAGTGGTGCTTAAATGAGCTCACCCTGGATTCCAACCATCTGCGCGTCACGGGTCATATTCCTCTCTGTGTTAGTGATTTAAACTCACTGGCAACCTGGTCTACGAAACGCACCGTTAAGACAAGATAGCCATCGTTCGAATCCCGGCTTCAGAGGGTCTTACGAAGTTGCAACACCGTGACCCAATAGAGAGAATTATGCTCGCGTTAAGGTTATTCTTCTTCTTCTTCTTTTTAGTTCCTTTCTTCTTCCCACACAGAGAAGGATTATAGACTCAGCTCTGGAAGCCATTGGCGCCCAAGTTTCAGTTGGTCTACCAGGCGCAACAAAGGGAATTACTGGAGCAGTGAGCTGGGTGAATGATGAATAGTCTCGGTAGAGCTAACTCTCTCTCTCTCTCTCTCTCTCTCTCTCTCTCTCTCTCTCTCTCTCTCTCTCTCTCTCTCTCTCTCTCTCTCTCTCTCTCTGACATTCATTCTCCTTGCTCTGGCCAAGGGTCGGGAATTCCATTTAAGAAGACTTTGATACGATCTTGGAGGCCGGGAAAACAAAATCAACCGACGGGGAAGGTCAAACACGAACGTATCAACATTTTGGTGGTGTTAAAAATCATAGTTGGGAAGGTGAACTGTATTTTTCCAAGGGCGCTTTCCTCAAAATACTATAAAGCAAAAGAAATCATATTTGGGAGAAAAAGAAGTTTAGTTTCGAAATTAGTTTTGTTGGGGGATCTGTTCAGCTGGAAAATATCTCGATTTGTTTTCTTCCAGTTGTTGAAGGACTTGCCAGGACTGGAAGGAGAGACTTAGGTACAATGTTTTCTTTACTGGAAGAAGGAATCGTTTAATTCTTGGTCTGTTGTTGCAAAACGAAGGTTTTTTTTTTTTGGGTGGTAAGGGGGGGGTTTCTATGTGAGGAAGTTTATAGGATGATATATTTGCTTTCCGAGGAGCGTTGTGTGAAGACAGACCGAGCTACGGGAGGTTAGACCATAGCACTGTCGGCTGTAAGAGGCCGGGATGCGAGAGGCCTGAGAATGGCAGGCCAGACTGCAACAAGCCAGGGTATACCAGACTTCCAGTGTCATAGACTGGACGCCCTCATCTGACCACTTCCACTGGATATACCAGCTGGTTTCCATGGCCCATCTTGTGCACTGTGTGCACCACACATCTCGCTGGTAATGAAGGGAAACCCTTTCTTGCTCTTACTAGAAGACCAGCTCGCCAACCTACCCGAGTCTTCATCATCCTCTGGCTTCTTCTAATATGATTCTCTTCACCTCTTCCCCTTCCATTGTAGCAAAAGAACGCAGCCATTCTTTCTCTGTCATTCACGCTGCGATTGAAATATGCTCAGTTGATTGGTATATGACCTACTTACTGGGCTTTCGTTACGTCCTCAACGTCTTAATACTTTGCGTTCTCAAGTTCGCGTCATGTTTCGTAGATCGCTAGATGTAGCTGCAGACTTCCGTGGTGTAGCAGTCAGAGCCGCTAGCTATTAATATAAAGCGTAAAAAAAGAGCTAGAAATATCAGTTTCATCAACAGTACAGGTGCCCCCACAGGCCATATGGCATGACTAAAAGGTCGTTTGTTTATCACAAAAACACACACCCACATAAAAAGGTCAGTCCATTTTTATAGACAGCTTGGGTCATCAAAGGTCACAGAGGTGACGTGCACGATGCAGAGTCCATAATAGGCCACACACACACACACACACACACACACACGAGACAGAAGATTTATCATAGGTTCAAATAAACAAAACAGTAGGATCGGAAAAGGTCACGTACAGCAGGGTGGTGGGGGGGTTGGGGTTGGGGGGTGAGGGTGAGGGTCATTTCCCCCTCGACCCTACCTCACTACATCAGACCAGGGGCGACCCTGATGGGGATGTGAAGAGAAGCGAGGCGGGAGAAGACCTGTGATGAGCCAGTGAGGAACGAGACCAAGAAAACCCCCATGTCAGGATATTGGTGCTCGGTGACGGGGGGGCTCTGGGGCGCCTCCCCCCCCCTCTCTCTCTCTCTCTCTCTCTCTCTCTCTCTCTCTCTCTCTCTCTCTCTCTCTCTCTCTCTCTCTCTCTCTCTCTCTCTCTCTCTCTCTCTCTCTCTCTCCTCGAGCGCCCCCATCGAGGATGATATATATTGAGGAGGAGTAGGAGGTTGAGGAAGAACAGAGGGGAGTAGGCTGGAGGAGAAGAGGAGGAGGAGAGGAGGAGGAGGAGAAGGAGGAGGAGGAGGAGGAAGAGTAGGAGGAGGAGGAGGAGGAAGAGTAGGAGGAGCAGAAGAAGAACTAGGCCAGATCTATTTGGACCTCAGGAGATCAATGGACCTCCTATGACCCATTATCTCAACAATTTCCTCCTGTTTTCTTTTCGTTATCTGAGGTCAACCTTGAGATGTTAATACATCACGCGTCACACAGGCGTTGCTCTCGGTACGAGAGGATATTCAACAGTCATTTCTTACTTAAGGTAAAGATGAAATCAACGCCAAGTCAACACCTGAAGATATTCAGACGACAATCTCCCGTTCCTGTAAACAGCATTCAGAAGCTGAGGCGCTACCTTCCACAAATGGGACTAAGAGATTGTTAATGTTATCATAACACTTATCATAGTGATCATGAGTATCATCACTGATAAGGAAAGAGAGACTATCAACAAAGGCAGAGTAGACAAGCAACCAACCACAAACAATGCAAAACAACAAGTACAGCTCCCCCCCAGTGACCAGCTCATGAACTAAACAGGAAGGTCGGCATACCCGGATGCGAACTGTATCTTGGCTAATATTGGAAAAGTCGGATAGATAAACCAGTCAGTTTTCACTGGAGGCCGGATAACAGGGTAGCCACTGTATCTTGCAGATGCCTCAGCAAAGTGATTGGAAAGCCAAATATTGAGCGAAAAACCAGATTTGTAGAGGGCCATAAATATATATATATATATATATATATATATATATATATATATATATATATATATATATATATATATATATATATATATATATATATATATATATATTGTTTTCCATAGTGACTGGCACCCATCCCCAGGTGCTGCCAGAGCCCGGGGCGACCAGTAATAACTCAGCTTCTCAATGAGCCCTTTTTGAGTGGTTCACCTGCACCTTCTGGGGCGTCCACACTCGACCTCTATAAATCACAGTCCTCAGGCTTGAGCCTAATGGCCTTCTGTATTTCACGCTTTCAGCTCTGAATGTGTGGTGAGAAGGGACCGTAAACTACCGTCTCATATATATATATATATATATATATATATATATATATATATATATATATATATATATATATATATATATATATATGTATATATAAATCCAATAGGGTGTTGCACTGGCTCGCTCGGGCGAAGAAAAGAACGAAAATAATAACCACTGATGAAAGCTGAAAGGAAGTGAAGAGAAAATAAAAAGACAGACGCGTGGACGAAGGACTGAGGGGAAAGGTTTTCTTAATTTGGGGAAGAAAAGGAGACTCTTGTGTCCAGCTCCTGCCTGGCGTCTTATCTGCCTTGACCACTGTCGACCAGTGGGTCCCTGTGTCTCCTTATGACCTCCTGCTGCCAGGGAGAGAAAGAGAGAGAGAGAGAGAGAGAGAGAGAGAGAGAGAGAGAGAGAGAGAGAGAGAGAGAGAGAGCGAGAGAGAGAGAGAGAGAGAGAGAGAGAGAGAGAGAGAGAGAGAGAGAGAGGTATGTTGCAAATCGTCCTGCAGTATGACCACTTACAAACACGACTTCTCCAAGAGGATGACTTTCAGCTATTCAGACACTTCGACAAAGATAGGCAAGAATATAACAGCAGGAATACACTAGACACTACAGTGATACAACAGCAAGAATACACCAGACACTGCAGTCATACAACAGCTAGAATACACCAGACATTGTAGTCATACAACAGCAAGAATACACCAACCTCTGCCATCATACAGAGCAAGACGAGGCACATGAAATATTCGAATATATTCCTGCACAACGAAATATCAGTGGATGGCAGTTCTTAGCAGGAAAATGCGGACTCACAACGATTCTTCAGTACGAAGAGAGTGGGAGGATCTAATACATCAGTCAGCCCTTCCTATACCGTAAAGAAAACGGAGTAATGATGTCGACATTCCCTTGAGAGGTAATTAAACATGGCAGGAAGGGTTACAGCGTCTTGCTCATCACGACCGGCTTCAATCATCGTAATGAAACGAGAGATACATAAGTGTATATATATATATATATATATATATATATATATATATATATATATATATATATATATATATATATATATATATATATATATATATATATATAACGGCCATTAACACAGAATCCTCAACATACATACAAGTTTCTTATACTTTAGTGTCTCCATTAAGAAGCTAATGTAAGCGGTGTTAAGTGAAGAAAACGTAACCATATGCATTCCTCCGACGAAAATACTACGAGTCTAGAAGATGATATAGAGGGAGAGACCTTAACACTTACGTTTCTGCCGTGGAGGTACCGCGTCTGGAACAGACCAGCGAAGAGAGCGGCGATATTGGCGGTGTACGAGGCCACGAAGATCACGCTAAATGCTCCCCACACGTTGATTAGCACTTTGTTGGGCCAAGACTTTGGAGCTGTGGGGGAAGAAAAGAGAAGAAAAACAATCATTTCTGTTTTTTTTCACATATATGTCCACACACACACACACACACACACACACACACACACACACACGAGGAGGTGGAGGTAACAGTACGGAGGCATCTGAGGAGGTGTTTCTGCCAGAGTCCTGTCGACAGACCCACATCAAGACACATACCCAGGGGTGACTGAGGTAGTTTACCTCCCACGTATGTATAGAAGATGTTCCCTCGTCGGCGAACTACATGACTAAGTCAATACTGCGGCGTCGAGGGTGGCTGCAGAAGAACCTTTGCTGTGATGAATAACTTAATGTCTGTGGGAAGCTGGGGTGTAGCGGAGTGGTTGGCACTGAACGAGTGGAATGTAAATTGGCGTAGGGCGAGTGAGTGAAGGGGTTGGGGTCAGAAAGTTTGTATGACTCTCGTGTAAGGGAAGGTTTTCTTAACGTCCCTCATTACCCCGCTGGGTTTGGATAGTTAGGGAGGAAGGGGAGGACAGATTACCATTTCAAGTAAGGGTTAATTTGCTCAGTAAAACTTTCTGGAAGGAGAGGAATCAGGGACAGTGGTGGAAGATGGGAGAACCAGCGTGGGCAAGACAGGTGCTTGGCTTGATCAGAGGACTGTAGGATTCACAGGCGGGTTGTAATACCACCTTGGTCACCGCTTCCCTCAAGGGGGGGGAACAACGGTCATATATGCAGTGAGAGCTGGAGAAGTTGTTCAGGATTTTTCGATCGAAGGTTATAACTTGACGCTCACGACCATAAAGATCTTGGCAAATCGATACCTCTCATCCCCAGTGATCCATCCAATTTACCAACCTCAAGGTAATGATAATAACCTTCATCACAGACCACAATGTAAATGTGTCAACATCTTAGATAACCAAAATTCACCAACACGAATGTTTTCACAAGACTCTTCCCTGCCCAGGTGCTCTGTCTATAGACTCCAGGATGACCCCTCGTCTCCTGAGGGCCGTCTCATCTCCTGAAACCATCTGGTCTTCCCCTTCGTCTAGTCCCACCACCGTGAAATGTATACAATTTGTCTCTCCCTAAGGCGAAGGCATTATGTGTCTGATTCTTACATTTCTGGCTTCATACCCAGTGAGGAATTTACACTGAGGTTGCGACAGATGAGGAAAGGTTACATGAGAGAGGATAGATGTGGGATGCGACAGACGATAACAGGTCACACTCGGGAGGATAGATGTGGGATGCGACAGACGATAACAGGTCACACTCGGGAGGACGGATGTGGGATACGACAGACGATAACAGGTCACACTCGGGAGGACAGATGTGGGATACGACAGACAATAACAGGTCACACTCGGGAGGACAGATGTAAGATGCGACAGACAATAGCGGGTCACAATCAAAGGGACGACAGGTTTGGGACAGAGAAGAGGAGTAATTAAAATAGCTCCTCCTCGAGTCATCCTCCTGCAGCAGAAACCATCGAACTTGCCCGAATAAGTTGTCGGAAAGACTTACTGTCGAATCAATCGGCCGGCGGCGGAGGAGGAATGTGACGGCAGAGAACTTCCAAGAAAACATCCTGGAGTGTGTTCACAAGAAACCCTCTGACCGCTGAGACAGTTGCGAGCGACGACGGAGGAAAATAAATTCATTTCTCACGGGTCGCTTTTGCCAGTCTGCGCCGGGATTAATGTGCCCCGTTTCAAACTCGTTTTTCAAGCTGTACAATTATTTTCTGGACCCGCGAGTGGACCAGGGACCTAAGTCAGGCTCGTATGCCGACCTGTATTTGTCCGCGAGTGCGCGTTAAATTCTATGTATATTTTATTATCGAAAATCTGGAATGAAAATATTTGGATTAGTATAAATGAAGGAAGATTTCACAGTCGTCGTCTAGATAAATATCTGAATATCCTAATAACCGTGAATATAGGACAGTTGTATATAGTTCTTGTGGATATCATAAAATCGTGAATTAAAGTTATTCATCTGAATATTGTATATATAGGATGAATTTATCATTTCTCCATCCCTAAGGGACTTCTCACGTAACACTGATTTTGACGGATAGTGAAGAAGGCAAAGATGCAGAAAAACTATTCACTTTTTGATGTCTGATGAATGACACGGTGATTATTCACTGAAAGTCGTGATATTGGATAGTTATTCATGATGAGTTTGGCTCGGCTTGTGATGAGGGATAATGGCATTACCGTCATGTTCAAGGGTCGTACCGTCGTGTTCGAGGGTCGTACCGTCGTGTTCGAGGGTCGTGCCGTAGTGCTCAATGGTCGTACCGTAGTCCGCAAGGGTCGGACCGTCATGCGTGCTTAAGGATTTGCAATACAAGACTTCCGTGCACACTTCTCATATCTATTATTTGCCAAGTCTAAAAAGAAATATTAGATACACGACATATCATAGCAGGTTGAGCTCAATATCCTGCAATATGGAGCCTAGATACACTTCTTGATTAGGTTCTTGTGGCTTTTTTCAAGGGTATATATATATATATTTGTATATTTTTACACCCGAGAGACATGGCTTTCTTTAGTGATCATTTCTTTCTTTCATAATAAGTTCTCATAACAAAACCAGGATTTCTCTTACCTCCCCACTGAAATACGGAAGCTGTTACACTGTAGTGGGTAAATATGACATTGTCTGTCCCACTGTGATAATAGCCTTCATATTCCTCCCCTCCCACAATAATGGGATCATCCTCTTACTCCTCCCCCCCCTACACCCCATCTCCGCTCCAGCCACACTAATTACCCTACCCTCCAACCCCTCCCCCACCCCTCACAGTCTAATAGCAGGGGGGAAGGGGGAACATTTTAATACACATGACTATCATTTTTGGTCGCCAGTAATGTCTTCCCTCGAGATAACTAAAGCTGTAGACATTAAAGGGATTTCTCAAACTCTGACCTGTTGTATGAATATATATATATGTATATATATATATATATATATATATATATATATATATATATATATATATATATATATATATATATATATATATATATATATATATGTGTGTGTGTGTGTGTGTGTGTGTGTAAGTATATATGTATGTATGTATATAGTTCCTTGACACAGCAGAACAGCTGCCAGGCACAGCAATGTAGCTGCCAGGCACAGCGATATTCAGGCACCAGAGGGATTTACCCAGATGATTCCCATTACGCTCAAGAGATATTGGTGCAGCAATTTAGCTTCGTCGGGATCCAACAGACAAGTGGGACAGCACGGAGGACTCGTCGAAATAGCAGACGAAATTATTCATTTTGTATTAATACTATCATTTTGTTGGAGTAAGAGAAGAAAATGTTTATATTAGCGACAGTATGAGAAACTCTAGTGATGGACACACACACACACACACACACACACACACCTGATCACAACCTTTTAATTTCCAAAGAGACGGCTGAAGAGATGGGGCGGACAGACAGACATACAGACAGGTGAATAGATAGGTAGATAACCAGAGAAACAGACAGATAGATAGATAGATATCCTTCACTTTCAGTATACCAGTACCTCCAGTACACTGAAGTACACATCAAGCAGCAGTATATCAAAAGACCCAGTACTCAGTACAACAGAGGAACCGTCTCACCATATAGTCTAATCACTCGTGAAGTACAACACAATTGATATGTAGTACCTGTTGATGACACTGTTGTGAGGGTCGTACCATACCGCCATGAGTTCTTAATCTTTCTGAAGCGCAAAGTGTGTGAGATGTGTGGTATAAGTCTGGGTTGATAGGATGCGTTAGAAGGATTTGGGGTGTGTGAGTATTGGGAGGTTTATGAAGGAGGTCTTCTATTTGAAGGTTAGGTCACAGTGTATGTGTTATCTAAGAAGCCAAAGGTAAGGTTGAGGTGAACTCATATATCACAGTCCCTCGAGCCATAGGAGATGGTGGACATGAAAGTCAGTACTCGCAAGAGGAGAACAACATCGAAGTCAGGATTCACAGGAGAAGAACATCGAAGTCAGGATTCATAGAAGGATGGATAACTTAGAATTCACAGGACGAGGACATCGAAGTCGGGAATCATAGGAAGAGGATATCGAAGTCGGGATTCACAGGACGAGGACATCGAAGTCGGGAATCACAGGAAGAGGACATCGAAGTCGAGAATCACAGGACGAGGACATCGAAGTCGGGAATCACAGGAGGAGGACATCGAAGTCAGGAATCACAGGAAGAGGACATCGAAGTCGAGATTCACAGGACGAGGACATCGAAGTCGGGAAACACAGGAGGAGGACATCGAAGTCAGGAATCACGTCAGCGCGACTCACCTTTAAAGGCAACCAGATGGGAGAAGAGCAAGCCCCAGATGACCCATAAGGCGGACCCATAGCTGAAGTTCTTCGACCTCTGGCGCCCCCAGGGATTAAGGCCAAAGGGGCTGAGCCATTCGTAGACAGCGACGCTGAAGGCGGTGATGTTCAGGGACACGAAGATGGCTATCCAGAGGTCAGGGCTGAAGGGAACCAGAAAAGCCAGCAGGGGCACCTCCATCTGTCTGGGAAAGGAGAGGCAAGAAGATATAATTGTCACCCATAAATGTTTCTACACGAGGCAGATGACAAAAGAAAATGGTCTTCGCACAAAGGGTTCTTTTTCTTATATATATATATATATATATATATATATATATATATATATATATATATATATATATATATATATATATATGCAATTAAGGAGACAAAAGCGAAGACCATTCCTTCCCCACAAACTGCTTTCTTCATAGAAATGTAAAAGACACAGGAAGACATTATCACCTCCTTAAAAAGATTCTTAATATAATATATAAGACATAAGTACACGTTACGGTCTTCTCTCAGACAGTTTTCTTTATGTAATGCGAGAGACAAAAAGATGACATTAATGTCTCCTTTCAAGCAGTGTCTCTGTACAGTTTGATTGTTTCCATCTTTCTGTTAATAAAGGTATTATTTCGGCCACTGCTCTCGTTAGCTGTCTGTTCGTGTCGTAGCGTCTAAGGTCGAGAGTCTTTGCACTCAATTGACGGCTTCTTTTTTCCATTAGTTTCTATGTGGAGACCAGCCACACGAGGATTGGTCATTATGATCTCTCTCTCTCTCTCTCTCTCTCTCTCTCTCTCTCTCTCTCTCTCTCTCTCTCTCTCTCTCTCTCTCTCTCTCTCTCTCTCTCTCTCTCTCTCTCTCTCCCATTCCACCCCTTCTCCTTGCAAAGCAAAGTCGCGAAATTTCTTTCTTCTCTCGTCTCTATCACTTCCTGTTGCCTCTCGTCCTTCAGTGAACGGGTTTACGTGAGCAGCCAGAGTAGCTCAAATTAATCCCATTGACCCATCCAACAAGCATTCTTTGGTCGGGGATTTTTTTTCGCCTCTACCATGTCAGCTACTTTAACATAAAGCCGCTCGAGGACATACACCTGAATCATTCAGGTTCATTAACCAGTGTGGGAATGCTGTTGGTGAAAGACGGGGTTCGAACACTGACTTTGGGTCATGAGATAAGAAATGCATGAAGGATAAACAAAGGCAAAAATCCTGGTTGAGGAGAACATTTAATACTTCCAGCGGGTGACCGGGTAATCTGTAGGGGAAAACGGCATAAAAAAAGTACATTAAGAAATGAAATAAGAACGAAAAGTATAGATGAAAGAATATGATAGATATAAATTGTTTTTTTCTTAGTTTTTTATCCTGTTTTCCTCCATTTTCATTCGAAATCCCAGTATTAATGACCCTCACTGCCTTCTCTCATCCTAAGATCAATAAATTCGAATGTTAGAGAATGATTATGTTGGAATTACCGGACTCTGCCCGCACGTGGTTCCACCTAGGGTGAAAACCCACCTTGGACAAGGTTGCATCATTGTCAATGGACGGAAAGAAGCGCAGCCTCATGGAGGATCCTCTCATACTAAAGGAGCTCACCATTTCCCTGCTGATGATCGTAGCGCAGCCTCGAGACTGCTGTGGCTGTCTCCTTATAGGAGATCCTAGTGATATAAAATCACAAAAAATAGATACATGTCATATACCTCTGTATAAAGGACGTCCTAAAAAGGTTTGGAAAACCCTTACGAGAAATCTGATTAGTTGAAAAAAAAAGCATGCAAATTAGGACATAAAAGTCTTATAGAGCATATGATCCTACTATCCCCAGCCTAGTGCAGGGAATCTGAATCCATTTAGGCTCAGGGAATCCTCAGACGTAAGGTGTCTTTGTATCGGATTTGCGCTTTGGTATATCTTCTTGATAGTCAGGATGTATATTATATAGGGCTTCGGACATATTACTAGCAGTTTACAAGCGTGATATATCGGTGTACCGAGATGAACGGTACAGAGGAAAGAATATTTCTATATAGTCTATGTATTCTTATATATCTAGGGCGTTGTTTTTTTGGAAGACTTTGGACCAGTGGTTTTTGATCGGAACACGCGTTTATATATGCCAAATTTATCACGATTTTCAGCAATAGTGAATAAAGTTTTGTATATAAGAAAATGTCTCGAGGATGGTATGATGATAAGTTATCTTTCCCCGTATCTTAAAGTTCCTATCTTGCCTTCATTGAAATTCCTTCCTTCAACACCAGGGAACTTATTCTCTCCTCGCTTCGTTTCCCTAATTTATTCCTTTTCTCGCAATTCTTTCCTTATCGTATGTTTTCTTTCTCCGGCCATAACTTCCGCTCCACAGGCCTCTCAGTTGAAGCTTTCCTTCTTATCCTTTTTCATTCATATGTTCCTGATTTTTGGTGTCTTTTAACTTTGATTCAATATGTATTTAGATAGATAGATAGATGTATAGATAGATATAGGTGTGTGTGTGTGTGTGTGTGTGTGTGTGTGTGTGTGTGTGTGTGTGTGTGTTTCTCAATGGTGAATGTTGATATTGTTGTCATTTATGAAACTAGAAAACTAGTCCTTACTCTTTACCGTGCCTCTTTCCCTATCTCCTACATTCATATAGTTTGCCCTCTCGTGCCCTCCACCTCTCCCACCCTCCATCTCCTACACCCCTCCAGTCCCCTCCACCGCCCTCCACTCCCTCCCGCGCTGCGTCTTCCACACAGGTTTCCTCCGTTTATTTATATCTGTCACAAACAACATCTGATCACTGGGGAGGATTTGTCTCCTGAGAGCGGACGCCCCCCACAGCAAGGGAGCATGCGTCTTACCCCAGAGAGATGCTCCCCTGTGTGAGGGGCGTAAGTCCTCCCCAGATAGACCGCTCCCTCCACCCCACAGGGGAACACAAGACCTCCCTAGAAAGATAGGATCATTCCAAGGGAGTATACGTCCTCCCCGAACAGATGCTCCCCACCCACCCATGGGCAAGCATCAGTCCTTCCCTGGCAGATACACCCCACCCACACACACCCCTAACCCTGGGGCAGGATAATCACATTCTTATCAGTTTTCTGGTGAAAGTTGTGGAGTTTTTTTTCTCTCTCTCTTATTTTTACCCAAAAGGATCTCAAAAGTTTAGCCAATTTAATGACAAGATTTGAGGCGCCTTCCTCGCTAAAGATACTGTTGTCTTCATTAACTAAAAGCAAAGTTCTGGGCAGCTGTTGTGTGTGGGGGGCCCAGAGTTATAAAGGACGGGTTGGTGTAAGACACAGCACACAGCCTCGACGTATGTAGTGGGGTCACTTCTACACCGAGGGAGCAAAGGGTATCGCCACTCGCAGGGCGGGCACTGAAGGGGTCGCCCATGAAGATCAGTTATCAATAATTTGATCATGTGTTGCTAATAATATTTCGAACGTCAAGAAGCCAAATTTTTGGACAAACGATCAAGCCATGTCAGATAACGGTGGTGTTTGAGGAGCGTTATGATATCTTCTTCAGCTACTTGATGAGTTTGATAATGAGTTTATGTTGTTTTTCGAGGATAGCTGAGTACCGTAAAGCTAATCATATGATTGGAAAGAAGACTCAACCAGGCTAAAAGGGAAGAGGTATGATATATTCCTGGAGGTTAGAATACAACGGTTGGGTATTTATATACAATCCACAGCCAAATGATTGTCTTAAATGCCTCCATGATTACCATCACTCCCTCTGGTCTGCTCCTGCCAACACTGTTGGCCATTTCCTGCTTCCTGGACCATCCTCTGGTAGTCTCCCAACTCTTTCTCCCCTTTTATCATCAAATGTTCCTTCCCTGTACCCGAGGCATTTTGCGCTCTGAGAATGCTGCGTGTGTTCCTCTCTGACCCCCTTTTGGCTGGCAGAAGCTCTTCCTATCCTACCAAGACATATGTCACATGTAGCATTTGTCTTTCATTGTAACTGAGACAGCAAAGGCATTTGAATGCCCTAATCATAGAAGTCTCATACAAGTTATGTATGTATATATGTACCCGAGACTAAGCTGAGACAACGACAGACTAACTTGGCACAGTGTAGATGTGGGTTGAGTGTGGAAGGTGAGGTTGGCATGGAGAGCAGTGTGTGGTAGCGGTTGGGAGGGAAGTGTGGTAGAAGTAGGGAAGAAATCAAGATGAGGAGAGGACCTATTGGTAATTTCCATCAATTCTTCTCACCTGGACAACCTCAATGATTAACGAATCAGCATATTGCCCAATTCTTCCTCAGCCCACCACAAAAGGTCGTCCCCCATATATCACCAGTAGTACAGTAGTTGAGAGAATATACAGCCTACGGTCCAGAGTCCTGGTCATATGTTGTATTCACCAGCCCTAACCTTCACCTGCACCATCCCACAGCACCATTATACAACCCGGGTGATGCTGCATATCACAGATACTCTCTCTCTCTCTCTCTCTCTCTCTCTCTCTCTCTCTCTCTCTCTCTCTCTCTCTCTCTCTCTCTCTCTCTCTCTCTCTCTCTCTCTCTCTCTCTCTCTCTCTCTCTCACACACACACACACGTACACACACTGGCGCGTCTGTTATGACTTATGAATATATCTGGCAGTCTCCCAGATGCATCAGTCCCATTGAACACTTTTTCCTAAGGCGTCCCACGCGTTACGTCTGTGTGCATAAATCTGAGGTGCACTCCTTCCTGCCTTCCTTATATCCTCGTATTTCCCCACTCACAATCCTCGGTGACAGTCTCACCTCATATCTCACCAACTGTATTAAGGATGCGTCACCTGTGATGTCTGAATTGAGATGTATTACCTGTGTAAATCATATGAGCAGTATGCATCAGGTATGTAGCCCTTTCATAAGTAGGTAGCCGAACAATGGCTGATTACTACGTATTACTTGGCGATAGAAATATATTCGTTTTGAATCCTCACCACAAAATCTCCATTTTCAAACACATGACTTGCTTCCTTCATTTCTTCCTTCACAATGTATTTCACTCCATACGTATTCTTGCTTCCCCAACCCTCTCGTCCATCTGTACCACCACAAGCATTTCTTACATCAACATCAAATCATCTTTCAGAATTCCCGCCCACAAAACCCGATTCCAATCCCTTACGCTTCATCCCAGACAGAGGATTTATCATCTCTCTTTTTTTTTTTTTCTGAGGTCTAACAAACACTTCTAAATTCTCCTTTCATGAAAAAAATATATATGACTTTCCTTCGCTTACTGTCATCATTTATTCCATTCTCCTGTATTCCCCCTCCCTTAATGGGTACATAGACTCTTGCTGCACGTGCGTGCGCCCAGCCCGTGCATGCAGGCGCACAGCCTATATCCGAGAGAGGAGGAGGGGGGACAAAAAAGATATAGTCGTATATCACGAATTATTTTGGCTGGGTTGGGGTCCGCATCCCCAGCTCCAATATTTTGGATGGTTTTTACGTGAGGCAATAGCACGACACACTCTGTACAGGGATGAAACGACAGGATGTTGTGTAGATGGGGCAGTTGAGGGGATGAGATGATGATGGGGCGAGAGAAGGAATGGGATTATTCTGTAGGTTGTTCAGGTTTGGAGATGGGGAGGAGAGGGAAGGTGGGTTATGGTGTGTGGTGAGAGGATGGCCGCTAGTGGGAGAGGAGGTAGCGAGGAAGATGGTACTAAGATGGGTACAACTTTACCAAGGAGTCACTTTAAGCTTAAGTTGATTACTTAGATACAGGATGTATGCTAATCTCGAGCAAGAATTTTTCGTCAGTATCATAACTTTCGTAAGGTATGCTACGGTCACTTTAATCAATATCATTTTTCTGTTTTTGTTTTCTTTGAAGAATTTAAATCAGCGACGTCGTAACTGCATCCCCGATTCAGAAATTTGGAAAGCAAGAGATCTCTCGCAACTTCGGCCAGCGTTAGAGAGAAATCCGCAAGAATGTTTTTGATCCAGGACGTTCCAGTGTATTCCGAACTCCCCTTCTGTCAGAGGCTGAGTTTTAGCATAGTTCCCCCACCAGTGATGTTCCAGAGCCAGCTAACGTTCATGTCTAGCAAGACGTTTGTCGCAACAAAGTACTCGTTCCAGAGGAGCTCTTTATTGAACATTGCAACACTACCTGCTAAAGTTTTATTCCAGGAAAGTTCCAGCTTAACGAAAGTCCCTTTTTGTCGTAGTTCTACTACCTTCGAAGTGACTTATCCAGTAAGGTTAGTGTTGCAGCATAGCTACAGCTCCGGTAAGCTCCAATTCCAGCAAAAGGCGATTCAAGCAACGTTTTAGCTTCGGCATAGTTCCTATTTTAGCCAGTGTTCCACATCCAACGAAGCTGTCCTTCCAGTAAAGCTGCAGTTTCCACAAAGCTGCCCTTCCAGAAAACTGCAGTTCCAGCAAAGTTGCCTATCCAGAAACACTACATATACCAACAGAGCTGCTCCTCCAGAGAAGCCACAGTCCCAGGAAAATCACAGTGCCATCAGTTGAGGTTACATCAAGGATTTCCACTTCCAGAAAAGTGTCCATTTCCAGCAGAACTCTATTTCCTGCAAAATCTTATCTCATGCAGGATTCCAGTTCCATATATGCAGTGATATGCGCGAAGGCATACTTCTAGCACAGTTCCACTGCCAACTAAGTGGTAATGTGCCGGCAAAAGTACTATTCCAGTAGGGTTCCAGTTCCGTTTAAGTGTTACTATGGTAACAAACCTACTTTTCCAATAGTTTTCTCCTCTTCTTCTTCTTCTTCCTCCTCCTTCTACTCCTCCTTCGTCTTCTTCATTCATCTTCTTCCTCCGGTAGTTTCCTCTTCTTCCTCTTCCTCATCCTCCTCCTCTTCCTCCTTTTCCTTCGTCTTCTACATTCGTCATCTTCCTTCATGCATAAACCATAAACACATCTAGACTTTGACTCCTCCCATTCAGTCAACACTCAGCCTCCTGCCCCGTCCTGGCGCCGTCGACAGACTCTTCACTTAACCATCTAAAAACTGTGATCAAAGAAACATTAAGTCCATTTACAGTTGAAGTGGAAAGACAATCAAAATTAGTCTTTCCGTCTCAAGAATCAGGCTTTTTCAACTCCTGACTGATGACTAACCCCCTTTTTTTCTAACATCACCGACATCAGCAGCAAGGTCTGCGAACGTCGCCTGAACTAATGGCACAGGCTCTATATATATATATATATATATATATATATATATATATATATATATATATATATATATATATATATATATATATTGTAAACTCTGCTTACTTTCTCATCTAAGACAAAAACTTTTGTTTACACTAAACGAACCATATGGAAAAAAAAGATGGACAGAAACAATTGGTTTTGCTCGTTCCATTGGCAGCTAAATTGAATTTTCCCTTGACTCTAACTAGATGATTCTGTTTTTTGAAGTCTCTTAACAATTTCATTTTAAGCCACGTTCCAATCATTCACTTCTTACTCTCGTAGCCATCCAAAAAATTTTATCTTTTTTAATCACTGTATCGTAATTAATGTAATTCAATCAACTCTTCTCTGGCATGGCAATCGTCCCGGACACTAAATTGAATTTTGAGTGATTAACTCCATCGATTTAAGGCCTTAATGACGTCTGTCTAATCTCTCAAGATGGTGGAAACGAGTGGGAGTTTACCCCATCTAGATGCTGGAGCCAGCTGTCGCTTTTCCCAGCCCAGATGTTGGAGGCAAATGTGGCTTTTCTAAAGTCTAGATGCTGTGAACAGATGTAGCTTATTCGAACCCACATCTCGGAGACAAATGTGGCTTTCCTGCAGTCCAGGTGTTTGTGACAGATGCGGCCTTTCCCCCCCAAGCCAGATATGTGGGACAGATGTGGCTTTCCCCACCCCAAATGCTTGAGCTAGATGTGGCCTTTCCCCAGCCCAGGTGTGGTTGGCAGTTGTGGCTTTTCCTCAGGCCAGATGTTATAGCACAGATGTGCCCTCCCTGCTCCCCCCCCCCGCCCCCCTTTTCCCCCGCCCAGCTGTGTACGTGTCCTTTAATCCCAGTATTTACAGACTCTGGTATTGATCGTCCTGCGCTATATTCTCTTGTTTGCCTTTTCGGCCGTCTTTTTCTATCCGTGTGTGTGTGTGTGTGTGTGTGTGTGTGTGTGTGTGTGTGTGTGTGAGTGTGTCTGTGTGTCTGTGTGTGTGTATGAAAGTGTAATGTTACATTCGTTCCTCACGTTTTCTTTTTCTTACGCGAACCTGTTAATCGCATCACGTTACAATCAGGAGACGAGTGTCATAATAGTGCTTAATGCCTCGCTTTCTTCGTACCCATTTTTTTTTTCTTTCCAGCACCCACTGCCCACATAAATATTTGTTCTCAATTGTAATACTACATTGATGATGCTATCTATGCAATGCGAGATGAGGAATATTACTTAAAAGCTATGGTACTTATACTTACTGCTCACTTCAGTAAGTTTATTGCTTTCTATGTCTTAGTTTCTTTTCAAATATAACTATTTCTTTATCTCTCTCTTTCTCACCGTCTGTTTTTCGCTGTCTTCACACCTCGTTATCTTCGCCTTTTGGACTATCGTTCAAGTAAGAATTTTTAGATTAATCTCTCTGTGTGTATATCGCCCGAGGCTCCTCTGCATATAGAAATCTTGATTTCAAATATCTGCGAGCGATTAAATCTTGCATCAGTGAGCGCGATATTCATAGCGCTATGGTTATTTTATTACATTTTCCAACGTTTATGAATGCTAGTTCTGTAAATTGAAATAAATTCATATATGTATATATATATATATATATATATATATATATATATATATATATATATATATATATATATATATATATATATATATATATATATATATATATATGTCCCTCATACTTCGTCATGAATTCCACACTACCAATATAGCTATTGTTAAAATTAGGTAACAAGATGCTTTTGTTAAGTGAACAGCCACTCCCAAAGTGGAAGACTCTTTGGAAATCAGTTATGGTACATCCTCCACGTCCCTCCCACCCAGAGTGGAATTACAAGCCTTCTGTCTCATTAATTCTCCAACTGTCACCTGTCTCGATCCATCGCTTCTCCCGTCTGCCGTGGCGTTGCTTTCCTCTCTCTCTCTCTCTGTCACACAGGTATCATTTCGGCCACCGCTTTAGCAAGGTGTGTGTGCGCGCATGCGTCCCATGCCCTAGTGAGGTGGACGCACGTCACGCTGACGGCTGCTACTTGCAGTAGTTTGTGTGAGGAGAGCAGCCAGCCGAGGATTGACCGTTATAGTACTTCAATCCTCTCACAGGAAAGCTGTAAAAATGTCTTCCTTCCTTTCTTTCCTCCCTCCTTCCTCCCATTTCTATGGGGCAGATCTACAGGGACCTGAGGAGCAATGAATTTAATCTTTCGTGCGTTCTATTTCCCCACGTATATCATCCCACCTTTCATCCCAGATGCCATGATTAAATCAAGGCTTTACTTCATGTCATTTGTGACTAAATATCTTTAACCCATCTGGGTACAGAGGGTATCTTTTCTCTCTCTCCCTCTCCTCTTTTTTCTGTCTCTCTTTCTCTCTCTCTCTCCCTCCTTCTGTCGTCCAACATGTCAAAATCCATTACCTTACATTGCCTCAGGTATACGTTGAATACCTTAACCGAACACACGATCGTATCTAGGTCCTCCCAACTCACCTCAAATCCTCGATAAACTTCTCAAGTGTTTCGTTTACCTGTATTTATGGAAGATTATTTCTGAGCAACGACTCTCGCATTCTAGAACCAACCCCCCCACTAGGGACATAAACCTGCTTACCTTAGACAGATATGCCGTGAGAGTCCACCGTCTCCCTGCATACATTACTGCATACAAGATGCAAATGTGCATAAAGTTTCTCCCTCCTCCGGAATGCTTAGTGTGAGGGTAACATGACTGTCGCTGGCAGAGGCGTCCGGGAATATAAAGAAAGTCGAGGGCAATCTTATACTTTTTTCCCACTAGATTTCTATACGTCATAGATACGAAATATCATACACATCAGTCAGTGTTATCCTTGAACTTCCTAAAGGTAACTAAAGCTCAAGGCTGCGCTGCTTTCATCAGCAGAGGAATGTAGGAGCCTTTAGAGTGAGAAGCTTTTTGACGACACTGTACTCCCAGTGATACAGCCTGATACATATGTTTAACATAATATTCATCTTTCTCCCAATCGGTTCATTACTCCCTCACCTTAATCTGTGTCTCTGTCTCTCTCCCTATCTCTCGCTCACTATCTGCAAGACCATCTCTCAACCTCCCACAGGTTAGGTCTCCATGTCTGTAATCTCTTCCTCTTGCCAGACCCAGCGATAATTTGTCTCCATAATTCTTCCTTGCGCCATTATCTTCTTCGTACTTTACTCCCTCCATCATCCAACCTCCTGGTTAATGGTGCCATTATCTTCCTGTCCCATGTTCCAGGAGACACTGCATTATCATCATTACCGCCAACAATACCATTTTCCGTCACATCATCCCTGAAACCTCGATGCCTTTGTTATCTCGGTTATCATATTGCCTTCCCAATCATCCGTTATCGTATTCTCTCTCTCTCTCTCTCTCTCTCTCTCTCTCTCTCTCTCTCTCTCTCTCTCTCTCTCTCTCTCTCTCTCTCTCTCTCTCTCTCTCTCTCTCTCTCTCTCTCTCTCTCTCTCTCTCTCTCTCTCTCTCACACACACACACAGTAACAGCCCCCGTGAGAGTATATTGATGAATGGCCCACTAGGGGGTGAGCGTTCTCTGGAGAGGAGACACGGAGGGCGTCCTGGGAAAGCAAGGATGGATGTGTGTGTGGATGTGTGTGTGTGTGTGTGTGTGTGTGTGTGTGTGTGTGTGTGTGTGTGTGTGTGTGTGTGTCTGTGTGTGTGTGTGTGTGTGTGTGTGTGTCTGTGTGTGTGTGTGTCTACATATCGGAAACGTTCTACCATCACCAGTTTGTTTCTCGTTTCATTATTTCTCTCCAACAAAGCGAGTGAAAAATATTATAAATTCAACAAGCTGTTTCCGATTGAAATCACATTTCCTCCCTGGGAACGACTGTTTTAAATTTACATAAAATAAGAGGAAAAAAATATACAACGCTTCACGTGAGTGTGATTTGAATATCGGCATCCATTATCATGTTTAGCACAAGAGAGAATGTAAAACGTTGTCGGAAATGTGCTACGGTAGCTTGATAATGTGCTAAAGTAGCTTGATTATGTGCTACAAGAGCTTGATAATGTGCTACAGTAGCCTGATATAGCAGTGTTTTCAAAGTAATGTGCTACAGTAGCCTGATATAGCAGTGTTTTCAAAGGAATGTGCTAAAGTAGCTTGATTATGTGTTACAGTAGCTTGATTATGTGCTACAGGAGCTTGATAATGTGCTACAGGAGCTTGATAATGTGCTACGGTAGCTTCATAATGTGCTAAAGTAGCTTGATTATGTGCTACAGTAGCTTGATAATGTGCTACAGGAGCTTGATATAGCAGTGTTTTCAAAGTAATGTGCTACAGTAGCTTGATATAGCAGTGTTTTCGAGCCGTTGATAAAAGCGTCTGATCGTCTAAAACCAAAGGGGCTGGACAGGTATACTTGAATTCGTAACGAGATGTCATCAATGGATCTTTTTTTATTTGTTTATTTTCAGTCATAAAGGGGGTGATAAAGGGGACTTTACCATATCACTTGACATTCATTTCCAAAGGGCGTAAATGTAGACACACACACACACACACACACACACACACACACACACACACACACACACACACACACACACACACACGCGCACACACACACAAATCTGACTACATCTGGAACAGCTGATAAGTAAACACAGTCAAACATCACTGATGCACCATCACCCTCACCATCACCCTCACCCTCCCCCCCCTCCCCCTCCCCTCACCCTCACCCTCACCCTCCCCTTCCCTCCTCACTTATTTATAACCAGATCTTTACCGACATCTCGAACATTTCTCGTTTATCACACTGCGCACATCTGAAAGTCCAACGCCTTCTCCTCCTCCTCCTCCTCCTCCTCCTTCTCCTCTTCCTCCGCCTCCTCCTCCTCCTCCTCCTCCTCCTCCTCGTCTTCCTCCTCCTCCTCCTCCTCCTCCTCCTCCTCCTCCTCCTCCTCCTCAAGCAATATCTCAGCCTCCCGATACGGTAAATCCTGGACAGGACATTAGCGGTGTGGGTGTCGTTTGCTTTCCCTACCTTCCCTCCTGACACGATTATCTTTGATTATTCTCGTTAAGCTTCTCTCTCTCTCTCTCTCTCTCTCTCTCTCTCTCTCTCTCTCTCTCTCTCTCTCTCTCTCTCTCTCTCTCTCTCTCTCTCTCTTTGCTCTTCATTGCCGGAGGTGAGCGAGGAAACCCCAGATAACCACTATGCGTCTCCACAACTCCCAGGAACTGAGTGATCAATCCATGTAGCCTGTGCAAGACTTTAAGTCTTTCTCGCTCCTTGTCAAGACCAATGAGATCATTGTTGCTAAACTGTAGTGACGTTCGATGTTAGGAGTTCTGCAACATAGGGTTGCAAATGAGCTGCTCAATCCGTCCATCAAGCATTCGTTGCAAAATCCCATCTTCACAGGAACACCTTCTAGTGTCCTACGTATTCTTTCGGTAACTCCTACTTGGGTTTAACAGTTCCTTTCATTAACTCCTACTTCGGGGTCTACGATTCCTTGTAGCACCTTCTTCTGGAGTCCTACGATGCAATTCTGGTAACTCCAGTTGGAA
>NC_092292.1:17088995-17141495 GCF_036320965.1 Panulirus ornatus
ATCATCACATCATCATCATCATCATCATCATCATCACATCATCATCATCATCATCACATCATCATCATCACATCATCATCATCATCATCATCACATCATCATCATCATCATCACATCATCATCATCATCATCATCATCATCATCATCATCACATCATCATCATCATCACATCATCATAAGGAGCATCATCACATCATCATCATCATCACATCATCATCATCACATCATCATCATCACATCATCATCATCATCACATCATCATCATCATCATCATCACATCATCATCATCATCATCATCATCACATCATCATCATCACATCATCATCATCATCACATCATCATCATCACATCATCATCATCACATCATCATCATCACATCATCATCATCATCACATCATCATCATCATCACATCATCATCATCATCATCATCATCACATCATCATCATCACATCATGTTGTGAACACGAGAGCAGACGATAACACAGAGGGATGCTATTCGCCCTGGAATATTAGTATTCCTAGTTCCCAGGTACCATAATCAATTACCAGTCAACACCACAGCATCAGAAATGGTCATTTATATCATTCAAATTATTAATCGTTGCAGCGAAATTTTCATTTGATTATTAATTGGTTTTATTAATTTAACAGTAATGGGAAATTCAACAATTAGTCAGCCAATAGATAAGTTTGAGTTGCCTGACACTAAAATTCGCAAGTATGTTAATTACCTGATGATGTAATTATATCGTATTGGTAATAGCTGTAGTTTAGAACTTGCTCAACATTTCCAATAAGTTTAGGAAACAGCAAGTGATTGGATTGTGGTATAATCCTCATGGATATATATATATTCGTCACAGTGATATTCCTTGATACCCTTCAAGTTCTGCATTAAAACTAAGCTTGAATTTCAAACACCCACGCCAGAAAAAATGGGTCATTAGTCACTTCATCAAAATAATATATTTATGCAAAACACAATAAACTGCAGATCATTATTCATTTTCATTCCACCGAATATTCACATTAATTTACGCCATGTCATATGCAAACAAGTTGCCTCCACCGCCGTAACCCTGCGCGATCTCTCAAAGTGGGGTTGACAGTCTTCCACCGTCTACTACGGGAGTCGAAGGACAGGTACAAAGGAATGCACCAAGGGGCTCGGTCCTCCGGGGGAGAGAGAGAGAGAGAAAAGTGAGAGAGAGAGAGAGAGAGAGAGAGAGAGAGAGAGAGAGAGAGAGAGAGAGAGAGAGAGAGAGAGTCCTGAAAACCTAGGACCTAAGGTCTCCACTGGTCTTGGTATCCGCTCTGCTCTCCTGCTGGTCGACTTGAGAGCTTGTTTGGCCAAGCCCTGCCGCTCTCTCCCCACACCGTCTCCTCCTCCTGTCGCAGGGAGCGTGAGGGAAGAGAGGGGCTTGGATTTTGCGAAGGGAGAGTGTGGTGGGAGAGAGGTAGGAGGCTGGGAAATGAGAGAGGAGGAGGAGGAGGAGGAGGAGGCGGTGATGTGGTGGTCGTGGTCGTGGTCGTGTTGGCTGGGTGGGGTGTCTGGAGGCAAGGAGCAGGAGGACAATGCCTTGGGTGAGGAGGGAGAGTGAGGGAGGGTAAGTTCTCAGATTTGGTGCGACGGTGAAAGGAGATGAGAGAGTGAGAGAGTTGGGGGTAGTTCTCAGAGTGGGAGAGGAAGAGAGTCGGGGGTCGTTCTCAGAGTTGGAGAGAGAGAGCGAGTGGGAAGACTCTCATTGGGATAGGAGAGATGGGGTGACTGTCACCGGGAGAGGAGTGGTGGGGTGTCTGCCAGTGGGGTAGTGGGGTGATGGTAGTGGGATTGTGGGGTGTCTGTCTGTGGGAGAGTGGTTGACGGTAGGAGGAAACAGGCTAAAGAAAGGCGGATAAAAAACTAAAGAGCGGTAGATCGAGGGAAGAGAAGAAAGGTGATTGGAAATAGGAGGAGAATGAGTCAAGAAGGAGAGGGAGTCAAAATGACGAACGGACGTAGAGTAGGAAGACAGGGGATGGTGAAGTGAGGAAGGAGAGGTGAAGGAGGAAACGGAAAATAAGTGCGAGGGAAAAAGAAGGAAGGAATATGTGGGAGAAAGGAGAGAGAGAGAGAGAGAGAGAGAGAGAGAGAGAGAGAGAGAGAGAGAGAGAGAGAGAGAGAGAGAGAGAGAGAGAGAGGTGGTCTCCAAAATCACTGAAATACTTTAAAGACCGTCTCTCCATGTTTCACCAGCCCATTTAAGTCAATAGACTGACCCACGCACAGTTCACTTTAGGGTCTATATACCGGATCGCAAAAGTCTACGGACATACACACCCGCATTTCACTAGCAAGTCCCAGTTTCGCAACGGCAACATGGGAAAAGTCTACGGTATTACTACCTACCATTTCACTAACAAAAAATAGACCTGCAGACTTACCACAAAGCACATCTACATCATATACAAAGAAATCTACGAATTGATTAACCCATCCTAACAGCAACAAACGAAGTTTCTACGAACTTGCGAAACCTACTTTCCATTAAGAAAACACAGAGTCTACGCGCTCCCTAACCAGCACCTCACAACACTCCACATTGTGTGAGAAAACTCTACAAGAATTTCTTGACAGGGAAAACTCTTCTAGACATTGTCATTTCTTTTTTTCTAACATCTTGTGAAGCGAAACTGAGTTACCGACTAGTTTGGGGGCATCTCGTAACAGAGTTGGCCATGATGTTTACCGATTAGTTTGGGGGCATCTCGTAACAGAGTTGGCCATGGTGTTTATGTCTCTAATGACTCGGGATTTCGTGTGTCCTAGTGGGTCACAGTGTGGCTAATTAGTCTCAGGCTTAGCGTGTCGGTGGAGTTGATTAGCAACTGTCCTAATGTGTAAGGGTAAGGTGGCTTAGTCCTGGTATTTACTGTATCAGAGCGCCTCTAATCATTCCTGTCATTAAGAACATCAGAGAAAGGCTAATTTAATACTTGTTTTATGGCAATGGCTGAAAGGCTAATCATTGTGGGTCTTCTTGAGTTAAAGTAATTAAGCCTCGCCCTTTGCGTGTTTCAATGAGGCTAATTACTAGGAGTCTCGCCAGCATGCAAAATCAAACCCGGACTCGTGATTTTTCGTGATTTATTTTCCCCTATCATAAAAAGGCCTTTTCTTTTAAATATATCCATTTTACCTGTCGCTACAAGCAACTAAATGAGCTCAGAAAATATTTAATGAATGGCGTGTGATAAACATTAGCAAATATTTGCTAATTTGTGTACGTTATGTTCAAGGTCATAAGTTCTTATATTTGTACCAAAACGAACTGTCAACTTTCTCACCATTTAATTATAACCCTCTCTCTCTCTCTCTCTCTCTCTCTCTCTCTCTCTCTCCTCTCTCTCTCTCTCTCCTCTCTCTCTCTCTCCTCTCTCTCTCTCTCCTCTCTCTCTCTCTCTTCTCTCTCTCTCTCTCGCTCTCTCTCTCTCTCGCTCTCTCTCTCTCTTCTCTCTCTCTCTCTCCTCTCTCTCTCTCTCTCGCTCTCTCTCTCTCTCTTCTCTCTCTCTCTCTCTTCTCTCTCTCTCTCTCCTCTCTCTCTCTCTCCTCTCTCTCTCTCTCCTCTCTCTCTCTCTCTCTGGAGGCCGTAAATCTTCGGGATCTGGTTTGTGTTTATGTTTCTCTCAGCGTGATCCATCATGGAGGACCCGAACCCACAGGAGCGGCAGCGGGATCGTCTTCTGCACAATGGTGGGACGGTTGGGGTCGTCATCTCGGGGTGTCTCTTTATCTAATCCAGGGTCGTTTTAGGTGGTCAGCGGTCGTCCCTAAGTTTCTTAACTAACCTCTACAGGTCGTCTTGTATGACTTAAACGTCTCGTCCTAGGGTTTCCTGATCCTTCAGGGTCGTCTTGTGAGATTAGAGGGTCTCGTCCTACGTCGTCGTTTATCTATATAGGTCGTCTTGTGCATAACGGTGAGGTCAGAGGTTGGTTCTGAGGGCCTCAAGTCTTCTTAGGATCGTCTGGTGAGGTCAGAGGTTGGTTCTGAGGGCCTCAAGTCTTCTTAGGATCGTCTGGTGAGGTCAGAGGTTGGTTCTGAGGGCCTCAAGTCTTCTTAGGATCGTCTGGTGAGGTCAGAGGTTGGTTCTGAGGGCCTCAAGTCTTCTTAGGATCGTCTGGTGAGGTCAGAGGTTGGTTCTGAGGGCCTCAAGTCTTCTTAGGATCGTCTGGTGAGGTCAGAGGTTGGTTCTGAGGGCCTCAAGTCTTCTTAGGATCGTCTGGTGAGGTCAGAGGTTGGTTCTGAGGGCCTCAAGTCTTCTTAGGATCGTCTGGTGAGGTCAGAGGTTGGTTCTGAGGGCCTCAAGTCTTCTTAGGATCGTCTGGTGAGGTCAGAGGTTGGTTCTGAGGGCCTCAAGTCTTCTTAGGATCGTCTGGTGAGGTCAGAGGTTGGTTCTGAGGGCCTCAAGTCTTCTTAGGATCGTCTGGTGAGGTCAGAGGTTGGTTCTGAGGGCCTCAAGTCTTCTTAGGATCGTCTGGTGAGGTCAGAGGTTGGTTCTGAGGGCCTCAAGTCTTCTTAGGATCGTCTGGTGAGGTCAGAGGTTGGTTCTGAGGGCCTCAAGTCTTCTTAGGATCGTCTGGTGAGGTCAGAGGTTGGTTCTGAGGGCCTCAAGTCTTCTTAGGATCGTCTGGTGAGGTCAGAGGTTGGTTCTGAGGGCCTCAAGTCTTCTTAGGATCGTCTGGTGAGGTCAGAGGTTGGTTCTGAGGGCCTCAAGTCTTCTTAGGATCGTCTGGTGAGGTCAGAGGTTGGTTCTGAGGGCCTCAAGTCTTCTTAGGATCGTCTGGTGAGGTCAGAGGTTGGTTCTGAGGGCCTCAAGTCTTCTTAGGATCGTCTGGTGAGGTCAGAGGTTGGTTCTGAGGGCCTCAAGTCTTCTTAGGATCGTCTGGTGAGGTCAGAGGTTGGTTCTGAGGGCCTCAAGTCTTCTTAGGATCGTCTGGTGAGGTCAGAGGTTGGTTCTGAGGGCCTCAAGTCTTCTTAGGATCGTCTGGTGAGGTCAGAGGTTGGTTCTGAGGGCCTCAAGTCTTCTTAGGATCGTCTGGTGAGGTCAGAGGTTGGTTCTGAGGGCCTCAAGTCTTCTTAGGATCGTCTGGTGAGGTCAGAGGTTGGTTCTGAGGGCCTCAAGTCTTCTTAGGATCGTCTGGTGAGGTCAGAGGTTGGTTCTGAGGGCCTCAAGTCTTCTTAGGATCGTCTGGTGAGGTCAGAGGTTGGTTCTGAGGGCCTCAAGTCTTCTTAGGATCGTCTGGTGAGGTCAGAGGTTGGTTCTGAGGGCCTCAAGTCTTCTTAGGATCGTCTGGTGAGGTCAGAGGTTGGTTCTGAGGGCCTCAAGTCTTCTTAGGATCGTCTGGTGAGGTCAGAGGTTGGTTCTGAGGGCCTCAAGTCTTCTTAGGATCGTCTGGTGAGGTCAGAGGTTGGTTCTGAGGGCCTCAAGTCTTCTTAGGATCGTCTGGTGAGGTCAGAGGTTGGTTCTGAGGGCCTCAAGTCTTCTTAGGATCGTCTGGTGAGGTCAGAGGTTGGTTCTGAGGGCCTCAAGTCTTCTTAGGATCGTCTGGTGAGGTCAGAGGTTGGTTCTGAGGGCCTCAAGTCTTCTTAGGATCGTCTGGTGAGGTCAGAGGTTGGTTCTGAGGGCCTCAAGTCTTCTTAGGATCGTCTGGTGAGGTCAGAGGTTGGTTCTGAGGGCCTCAAGTCTTCTTAGGATCGTCTGGTGAGGTCAGAGGTTGGTTCTGAGGGCCTCAAGTCTTCTTAGGATCGTCTGGTGAGGTCAGAGGTTGGTTCTGAGGGCCTCAAGTCTTCTTAGGATCGTCTGGTGAGGTCAGAGGTTGGTTCTGAGGGCCTCAAGTCTTCTTAGGATCGTCTGGTGAGGTCAGAGGTTGGTTCTGAGGGCCTCAAGTCTTTTTCTATCTATATTTACGGAAATACGTTCAAAATTTTCGATTCTTGTCTAAAAATAATGATAGACTGCATTTTTTTGAATGCAGTCATCAGGAAATCAAATATGGCGATCTTTATCATATATATATATATATATATATATATATATATATATATATATATATATATATATATATATATATATATATATATATATATATATATACCTGTTTCCAATCTTTGCATTACTCGAGCCTGCTTTCCAATCCTTGCCAGACATGAAGCTGTTCCCAGTCCTTGCCATGCCCCAACCTGCTCCCCAATCCTTTTCGTACCCATACGTGCACCCAATCCTTGTGCCTATTACCCAATCCTTGCCGTACCCGCTAACTCCTCCCCATTCCTTGTCATATCCCAATCTTCTCCCTAATCCTTGTCATCCCGTACCAGCTTCCTAATCCCTGCCATACCGCTATCTCCGACTCCTGCCTCTCCTCCAATCACTAGTCCCTCTCAGCCAACCAATACATCAGTAAAAGTATCCCAGACTCGCTCGGCTGCCGATAATCCTCAGAGGAGGAGGAGGAGGAGGAGGAGGAG
Source organism: Panulirus ornatus (assembly GCF_036320965.1). NCBI lineage: Eukaryota > Metazoa > Arthropoda > Malacostraca > Decapoda > Palinuridae > Panulirus > Panulirus ornatus. The sequence goes on from NC_092292.1 coordinate 17,095,508, forward strand.
GAGGAGTTTACATCTGTCTGTTTACATCCCTCCGTTTGCCTCTCCCTGTTTACGTCTCTTATGTTAACCTCTTTATTTACATGAGGTTGTTCATATATGTATTTTCCCCATCGGTCTGTTTATATATCTCTGTTTACGTCTCTCTATTAACTTTTCTGGATACATCTGGCTGTTTCTATATGTATTTATCTCATCGGCCTGTTTACATATCCCTGTTTACATCTCTGTTTACATCTAGCTGTTTATATCTGTATTTTCACATCTGCCTGTTTACATCTGTCTCTTTACGAGTGTCTGTTTAAACCTCGCCCCATTTACATCTCTCTTTTCACATAGCTTTGTTTACACATCTCTGTGTTTATCAATCTGTTTACATCAGTCTATTTGCATCGGTCTGTTTATAGCTGCTCATTTACAAGGGTCTACAAACAACACTACCTCTGTTAGCTTTCCGTCTCTTTACATAATTTTGATAAATAGACAGATGTCTGTTACATCTGTCTGCTACATCTGTCCGTATATACCTGTCTATTTGTGATATATCTCCTCAGGTTCACTGTTGTTATATGTTCCCAGGTCGTTTGTCACAACACAGGTGACATCTGGGCTCACAGAACTATACATATATACATTTCAACTCTGGTCTTAGAGAGAATATAAAATCATTTGGCATTTCAGCATGACTTGCTTTGCTCCAACATCAGCAATATCATGTGCGAACAGTACGGTCGATGTGTCTTGTTCTAACTCTCACCTCTCTCTCTCTCTCTCTCTCTCTCTCTCTCTCTCTCTCTCTCTCTCTCTCTCTCTCTCTCTCTCTCTCTCTCTCTCTCTCTCTCTCTCTCTCTCTGGAGGCCGTAAATCTTCGGGATCCTGGCTTTGTGTTTATGTTTCTCTCAGCGTGATCCATCATGGAGGACCCGACCCACAGGAGGCGGCAGCGGGATCGTCTTCTGCACAATGGTGGGGACGGTTGGGGTCGTCATCTCGGGGTGTCTCTTTATCTATCCAGGGTCGTTTTAGGTGGTCAGACGGTCGTCCCTAAGTTTCTTAACTAACCTCTACAGGTCGTCTTGTATACTTAACGTCTCGTCCTAGGGTTTCCTGATCCTTCAGGGTCGTCTTGTGAGATTAGAGGGTCGTCCTACGTCGTCGTTATCTATATAGGTCGTCTTGTGCATAACGGTGAGGTCAGAGGTTGGTTCTGAGGGCCTCAAGTCTTCTTAGGATCGTCTGGTGAGGTCAGAGGTTTGTCCTGGGTTGAGGGGGGTTTCTTAACCTCACAAAGTCGTCTTGTGAAGTCGGCTGGTCGTCCTGAAGTTTCTCAACCACCTCCAGGTCGTCCTAGTGACGTCAGAGAGTCGTCCTGGCGTTTCTTAACCCTTCCAGCACAGAGATTGAGGAACATTGCCAGTATGTCGTTGAATCATATGGTCACCTCCGGCCTGGGTCATCAAGCCATGCACTGTTCCCCACATATCAACTACAAGCCATGAGAGAACCCCCACAAAAAAATTGATAAATTCTAGGTTAGAATTTATAACAGATACTGATTGGATCTGTGCCTTAGATAATAATTTATAACAGATACTGATTGGACCTGTGCCTTAGATAATAATTGATAACAGATACTGATTTCATCTGTAAAAGTAAGAAATATGAAAAATCCTTCCATCTCATAAGAATGATAGTGAAAAAAATATATTTCCCTTTTGTTTTTTGAGTCGGTCCATAAGGATGATTATAAAAAAAAATTTCCCTTTTTGTTTTTGAGTCGGTCCACCTCACAAGATTTCTTTGCAAACGTATTTTTCTTTCCCTTTTGTTTCTTACTTGCCTTAATTGCGAATACTTCCTGTCACGTTGGTCGGCTGCCATTCCTAGGTTTTTCGAGTCATTTATCACGGGCGAAGTCACTGCCTCTGAAAGAGCAGTGAATGGTCCCTGGCTGGGCCAACCTCCAGACACTTTCCCTCCCTCCTGTAAAAGCTTTTTACTCTAAGAAATTCACCTTCACCTTCCCCCTGAGAAAGATTTACACTAGGGAACGCCACTCTCTCGCTTCTGAACCTGCCCTAGCGTTCATATATATATATATATATATATATATATATATATATATATATATATATATATATATATATATATATATATATATATATATATATATACATATATATATATATATATATATATATATATATATATATATATATATATATATATATATATATATATATATATATATTCCTATGAGTCCACGGGGAAAATGAAACACGATAAGTTCCCAAGTGCACTTTCGTGTAATAATCACATCATCAGGGGAGACACAAGAGAGAAATATAACAAGTCAGTTGATATACATCGAGGAGACGAAGCTAGGACGCCATTTGGTAAACGCCAGGTACCCATTTCATTGACCAATCCTGGATGAGGATGAACAGGATTCGAACCTCTGCGCTCGACCCTTGGGAAGCCCAGTTTCTTCACCGCCCTCCTATGTAATCACAGTGTCAAAGGCTCCCTGACATTCCACAAATACACAGCCCACCAACCTTCTCTTTTGTCTACTACGGAGCTTACTCTCTCTCTTAAAGGTTTAAGAGATTTATTTTGCAAAACCTCTTTTCCCTTTTTTTTTTTACCTGAATCTCATGTCGTTTTACGGGTGGTTTCAGTGTGTGTGTGTGTGTGTGTGTGTGTGTGTGTGTGTGTGTGTGTGTGTGTGTGTGTGTGTGTTTCACAATCATGCTTACATAATCGTTATTCATCTGTGCATCTACTCAGTCATCTACCAATTTTCAACATTCATTTACGTAACAGTATATCTGCCACTTCACACAAGACCCTACTCCATATTTCGCCGTTGGTATTGCGCAGTTAGATCGATGGTTCAAATCATTTCGTCGCTGTTTACAAAAGGATTCATTGTACATTGGAGAGTAAAAAAAAAAGATAGATAAAAGTTTTGCAAACGATCGCTAATTGATAGGAAAAAATAATCGAAATACACGTAGTTCTAAGTCTAAATCGTGATAGATAGATGTTCAGACATATTCCGTCGGTGGCGTCACTAGAAGCAAGGTTGGAGAAAGGTCAAACACACAGAGAGAGAGAGAGAGAGAGAGAGAGAGAGAGAGAGAGAGAGAGAGAGAGAGAGAGAGAGAGAGAGAGAGAGAGAGAGAGAGAGAGAGAGAGAGAGAGGAAAAAGGAAATAGTATTTTTATATTCGTCACTGTCATGATGATGATGATGTGTGTTGTGAAGACTGGTAGCAAAACAAGTCAATTAGAGGAGAGAGAGAGAGAGGTCTCTCTCTCTCTCTCTCTCTCTCTCTCTCTCTCTCTCTCTCTCTCTCTCTCTCTCTCGACAGCCTGATGAACATCATCTGTCCGCTGATCACCTCCTCTTTCGGGTCCCACAGTTAGTTCACTCCTCGCCATTTTTTTTTCTTTCTTTCTTTCTTTGAAGCGGTGTGGGACGGATATTTTTCAGGTGAGATTGGAACTCAACTTTGGCATTTCTGAGCGCGTAAAACCCACTCGCAAGTTTGCTTTTCATTGCCAAGAGAGAGAGAGAGAGAGAGAGAGAGAGAGAGAGAGGAGATCACAGGTGTTGTACAGTAATCAATGCTTCACGCTGGGATCTCTCTCTCTCTCTCTCTCTCTCTCTCTCTCTCTCTCTCTCTCTCTCTCTCTCTCTCTCTCTCTCTCTCTCTCTAGGGAGGCTCATTCGTGGGTTAAATCTTTATAATCACGATACAGTTAACCCTCGAATTAGGTTTCCTGTAGGTCACAAGGTTACTGTGGATTATCACAATGATTAATAGTGAAATTAATCACCTGAAGAAAAGACATTTAGACTCCAAAGTCCTCCTCAATAGGACGAGAATGTTGAGGAAAATCTGTAGCTGTGAAACGAAACTGGTCAACGTTTACTTACTTGGTAGAGGAGAGGATAGACATGGAGGAGAAGAAGTAAGGGTCGGAGAAGTCGAGGTGCCTAGCCCTCTGAGCGGTGACGGACAAAGGAGCGAAGGATAGGTCCGCCGAGCCGTCCAGGAGGTCTCCAACAATGCCGGTCCACCCGGTACTGCGAGGCGCTCCGAAGGTCCCGTCCATCACCAGGTACACCTGCGGCAGGAGCAGAGCCTTGGTCAAAGGTGTGAGATTCACGGGTGTGGTACAGTGCAGGTGGTGTGGTCTGGTGTGGTGTGTTGCAGGTGGTGTGGTGGGGTCTTGTTTGGTTTTTTTGTGTGGTCTGGCATGGTTTAGTCTGTTTTGTTCTGGTTTGGCTTGGTCTGATCTGGTCTGGTCAGGTCTGGTGTGGTGTGGTCTGGTCTGGTCTGGTCTGGTCTGGTCTGGAATCGTGTGGTGTGGTGTGGTATGGTCTGGTCTGGAGTCGTGTGGTGTGCTGTGGTGTGGTCTGGTCTGGAGTCGTGTGGTGTGCTGTGGTGTGGTCTGGTCTGGAGTCGTGTGGTGTGCTGTGGTGTGGTCTGGTCTGGAGTCGTGTGGTGTGCTGTGGTGTGGTCTGGTCTGGAGTCGTGTGGTGTGCTGTGGTCTGGTGCGGTCTGATTTAGTGCAGTGTTGGTGTGGTTGGTTCGATCTGTCGTAGAGAGATGTACTGTATCACTGTGGTGTAGTCTGATGCAGTAGTACGCCATCTGAAGCCCCTATAGACAACACTATATAACGCACATAATAATTTATAAGTGACCTTATACATGTTCCCTATTCGCTGACCTTACCTGGAGCTCGATCTCAAGGTCGGTGGCGACGTTGATCATAAGGTCGACCGAGAGGCCACTACAGCAGACGACCTCGTAGCCACGGGAGGCGTTGACCACCTCCCTCTCCATGTCGGCGAAGGTCGCTGCTACCTCCGCCGAAAACACCTGAGGGAGAGCACACCGAACACCTGAGTAAGTCTGATGCGATTAAGATGCAGACACCAGACGAGTTAAAGGATTTGTATATGTATGAGAAGCCAAAGGGGGTGTTCTTTTAAAAGATTCAAGGGACGAGAAGTATTTCGTGGGTGAGGTGAGTGAGGAATATTACTCACTCATGAATTCATGATTAAGTAATGAGTTTAGCCGAGGGAGACAAACGAGGGAGGGGGGTCGTGGTGGATGATGATGTATTGAGTGAAAGTAGAGATGATGGGTCAAGGGTTATGATGGATGACAATTGATGGAGAGGGTTGGTGATGTGAGAGTGGATAAAGGGAGTTGGACGAGGGGAGAGAGAGAGAGAGAGAGAGAGAGAGAGAGAGAGAGAGAGAGAGAGAGAGAGAGAGAGAGAGAGAGAGAGACTCGAGATAGAGCAGGACACATAAACCAAACGCCAGACATGGCTAGCAAGCAAGCTTGAGGAGACTGAGAATCCCTACTCCCTCCTACGTGACTTCCCCCGCATCCTCCACGCTTACCTAGGGATTAACATGGGTCTGACGATTAGTGAGATACTCTATAATCCCACTCAAGACTCTGGTTCGTAATGTCCAAGAGGAACAGTTCGATCATTGTGATAACAACCTCCTCGGTTAAACTGGCAGTTCTGTGGTACATCATTACAGAAGCACATATCAGGTCTCATGTTTCCATCATGTGTTTCATGATTCTGTGTCATAGACTACAGTTCTGAAATCACAGGGGCATCATGGCAGCCATGTTTCATGATTCAGTTAATTGCACTATTCCATAATTCACTTGGACATCATAGAAGGGGGGGGGGGGGCAGTTCCATTATACAAACCCCAATTGCTGGGTTATGGATGTCCTGTATTGAGGGAGAGATCGTATGTGTCAGCCTGGCTGGGATAGCAGACGTCAGAGCTTGGTCGAAGGACGTCACTCTGGCCAGAGGATGTCAGGGCCTGGACGGGGATGTGAGAGCTTGGTCGAAGGACGTCACTCTGGCCAGAGGATGTCAGGGCCTGGACGGGGACGTCAGAGCTTGGTAAGCGGATGTCTGACCTTGGCTACAGGACGTCAAACTTGGCTAAAAAGCGGACGGACGTGTCAGCTTAATCAGCAGATGTCACATGCCGGTTAGCTGATGTCAGAACCTGGGCCAGTAGATGCCAGAGGCTGGGTTAGTGGTGGTGGATCATCTCACATAATAGGATCAGCAAAATTGGTTCTGAGACATCAGGAATGGAATTGTGTTTTCCTCAACAACGTAAGCGAGAAGACCTTTAAGAGATGATTAATCTAATCAGTGATCAGTGGCCGGATGAGTGGAGATGATCATACTAATCTAACCAGTGAATGATGGCCGAATCGGATTTGATTATTTATCCACTTTTGGTGGTAATTAGGCAAATATGATTCGTCTTTTCAAATATGGATGATTCCTTAAAGATTCTGTCATGTATTTTGAGGTATTCCATACACAGATCTTGTGATTATTCTGGGTATTTTGAGGAAATGTCTAAAGATTTGACAATCGAGGGATTTCAGACGTACGTTTTGCAGATACTGTGGGAGGAACTGTGGAAGAGGGAGGGAAAATGGGGTGTTGGAGATGGAATGAGAAAGTGTAGGGCACTAGCGATGTTGGAAGGAGGGAGAGATGAGTTTAGTGACATTGGAGAAAGGGGAAAGTGGAGTGTTGGTGATGCTGAAGGGAGGGTAGTGGAGTGTTGGAGACACTAGAGGAAGGGAGGGTAGTGGAGTGTTGGAGACACTGCAGGAAGGGAGGGTAGTGGAGTGTTGGAGACACTGGAGGAAGGGAAGGTAGTGGAGTGTTGGAGCCACTGGAGGAAGGGAGGGTAGTGGAGTGTTGGGGACAGTGGAGGAAGGGAGGGTAGTGGAGTGTTGGAGACACTGCAGGAAGGGAGGGTAGTGGAGTGTTGGAGACACTGCAGGAAGGGAGGGTAGTGGAGTGTTGGAGACACTGGAGGAATGGAGGGTAGTGGAGTGTTGGAAACACTGGAGGAAGGGAAGGGGAGGGATGGGGAGGAAGGACTCAGGTCTCTCCGACCTCCAACATTAATCTTGGACCTTCATTTATTTTCCAGCACAACCTTGACCACAGTCAGCTGCCTCTGTCCTCCACCATGCATTTCCTTCACTGTAACTCTATATATATACACACACACACACACACACACACACACACACACACACACAGAGCTCTACGGTATAGCTCTACATACAGTCAAGTTAACCTCTATACATTCCCCGGTGATGTAGAGCTTTTATCCATCTTGTGATATACTTTTACGTAGAGAGAAAAATATTACTTTCCATACTTTTTATAGAAAAAAATAGTTATTGTTCCATTACTGTCCAATCGTGTCATGAATTCTGGGCCTAACATTCCACCTGCCAGCGCTGTGTTGGCACGCTGTCCGTTGCCGTGAATAAGATAAAACCAATTGTGATATAAAACAAAGCAGGTATTAACGCCGGTAATGGTGAGGTCCCTATCTATCTGGCCTCCGTCTGTCTATTCTATAAAGCTCACGTAAGGGAATAGATTCTAGAATGTAAGGCGACTGAGTGCATTTAGATGGACGCCAGACCATAGTTGCCTGATGGGTGATGAAGACAGACCAAACGAGGACCACACACACACACACACACACACACACACACACACACACACACACACACACACACACACTACACAGATAATAGATAGATAGATAGAGAAACAGATAGATAGATAGATAGATAGATAGATAGACGTATGGACAGATAGACTGCTAGACAGGTACATAGATGGTGAAACATACATAAGAAATATACAGACGAATACAAATACATAAACAATGTTGCTTGATGCCCTACTCACTACAAGTGGATCGCATCAGACTCCTCTACGTGAGGATTTCTACAAGATTAAGATCTCCATGACTTTACTACCCCCTTAACCAAACTTAGGTGGGGTTAAGTTAGGTTTGAATGTTGTTGACTCAGCGAATATAGAGAAATGTTTCTGACTGTCACATTGGCCAGGATGGATCTGATTGGTTGCCCATTGAAGCCCAGAGTGATTAGATAAACCCTGATTGCAGGTGGCAGTTGGACTGTTATACCAACCAACTGGACCTGACCTAAGGTATAATTTGGAATAACTTGATTTAACTTAAGTCACTCACTGCCGAGGTGAGTGCGTCCTGCAGCTCTCGCTGCCGATGTGAGAATATCCCCAACTCCGTTAGTGTGTTTACATAAGAGATGTGTTAGTATCTGTGTGATCTGGAGGGAGATTCGCCAGTAACTATGTGCCATAGGGAAGGATGTGCTGATAGGAGTCTACTGCAGGAAGAGATGTGTCTGTAGTTATGTTGTGTAGGGAAAGGGATACGCTTATCATTGTGCCACCGCGAAGGAATGTGTTCTAAACTATGTGCTCAGTAAAGGAGTTTGTTAGTAAATGTGTACCCTTGTAAAAGCATGCGCCAGTAAGTGTGGATGCTGGGAAGAGTATGCACCAGTAACTGAGGACGCTGGTAATGGTATGCGCCAGTAAAAGTGGACGCTGGCGAGGGAATGGGTCTAGAAAAAACCCGTAAACTTCGACAGTCTTCAAGACGTTGCTCCACTTACCCTGAGGCAGACGACTCCCAGGAGGCAGGTGGCGTTCTCGATGAGAGGAGAGGTCATGACAAAGGGCGGCGCCTCTGCTAAGGCAACTCTCAGCCTCTTGTTCTGCTCGGAGACGCCCTTGTAACCCCGGCCGGGCCAGAAGATGGCGTTAATCTGCACCTCCGACCCGTTCACGAACCCCACCCGCGTCCACTGAGCACCCACACCTGTTTTCTTCGGCACAAGGTTTTCCACGTAGAAAAAGGGAGTCAGACCCGGTAAGGATCTTTGAGATATTCTGCTTGACGCTAACTTCGCTTTAAGTTGTCTGAAATAGAGAGACAGATAACTTATTTCCTCATGTCATTTAAAATTATCACACTCGTGATAATGAGTATATATATATATATATATATATATATATATATATATATATATATACATATATATATATATATATATATATATATATATATATATATATATATATATATATATATACATATATATATATATATATATATATATATATATATATATATATATATATATATATATATATATATATATATATATATATATATATACTCCAGATACATAGATGAAAATCAAATGGTTAATGTCTGGAAAAGATAAATTTCTTAGAAATAAACCCACGAGTTAAACCTATTCATAAATCCTATAGTTAAAACACGAAATCATTTCTGAGATCCTCCTACAAGATCCTCCAGTGGAGTTTATCCTCCAGTCCAGTGATGGAGTTCTCAAAGGTCAAGCCCCGAGCGCAACATGTGGGGGCAAGAAAGTGCTCAGGCATTCTACAATCTCGACCGTAAAGGAGGGAGATCCACAGAGATCCTCTGGAAGATGACTTCATCCTTTCCTGGGATATGAAATATAAATCTCCCTTTGCATTTATGGCATCTGTTTATCTGTTTATAGTTGACCCTGTTTCCCGATCGATGTAGGGGGCGTATAGACATTCCGTCTTCATAATTCCTCACCAATTTCTTATCATATTCTGGCCTTCCAACCTAAGCTTAAGACTGTGAAGTGTCGAAGATTCAATTCTATACCGCAAGAAGTGACGCTCAGTTTCTATGACGGCAGCGTTACGCATCTTGAAGAGGCGTACGACAGCAAAAGCGTATCCCTACGTCATGCGTTTGGGATCCACGTGGCCATCACCTGCGTAGGACAGGTACAGACTGCAGCTGCTCAAGCTGAGGACGAGGAAAGAAAAAAAAAAAAGGTAAAAGACTCGGACCAGGAAGTTTCGTCGCCATGATTAATGAAAGAGCCAAAGGATTTTCCAGACTTTAATATCGCTTACCTTCCACGGTGGTCCAGACTGGAGCAGTAAACATTTTTCATGAATCAGTTTCCTCACAATCTTTCCCTTTACCTACGTATTTCATCATCATCATCATCGTCATCATCATCACATATATATATATATATATATATATATATATATATGTATATATATATATATATATATATATATATATATATATATATATATATATATATATATATATATATATATATATATGGGAGATAAGTGGCTGGAAGCCAAATGAGAGAGCAAGTGGTAACATGAAAGTCTGACCTGGGAAGGTTCTCAAAGTATTTGTATACATATATTTCCTTCTTCTTTCCCTCTGTGGTAATATGAAACGTATAAATGTATGAAAACGATAGAAGATGTAACGATGACTATATGATTAAGTTGATATAGGGATGGAAGCGCCAGAAGGTATGCAAATTAGAAGAGGGATAACACGGTTTTGGTTGCTGCTTGTTGTTAGTATGATGAAATGATAGTTAATTATGTTATTACCCATCGTAAGCCCTGCCTAGATGTGACCAGGTACATAGTACAATGGCTTAAACGTACAAAGAGGTTTGTAACATAAGCTACTGAAGTATGCAGAGCCATTATAGTAGTACGAATGCGGTCTGTATTTAATGTGGTTTAACACAGAGTCAAACATTATTGTAAGTATTGTAATGGAAGCTAATGAAATATGCAGACCCTTTGTAGTATCACGAATATGTTCTGTGTTTGATGTGGGTTTGATATTCAGGCAGACATAATCATTGTCTGTAAGGGTTTTTTTTTTTCTTCACAGACCGTTTTGTTTAATGACCTTCTTATCTTATGGTACTGTCTCTGAGGTAAGATTGTTAAACAGATGAGACACGAGAGGCCGCCAATTTGTCCTTGACTATCAAAAGCCGTGTGAGGATTATATCTCTACTGATGCATCATTCCTGCTCTAATTTGCATACATTTTTGCACTTCCATCACAACATCATTTTACATTTTGATATATTTTCTTTTGATAATCGTAAGACCAATTCCTTATCATTCCATAAATCATTTCTCTTCCCCATATCTGTTTTGAGATGGTCTCTATACAGTCATACGTCACCTGTTCAAATATCATTGATGATCTCCACGGTGAACATTTTCTTGGAACACCACGATGAACCTTCCCTTGGCACGTGAACACTGAGGATGTTCAATGAACAAAGAGTGCCATCTGGTTTAGCCACTGTGGACGTAAAAGCGCCATTACCGCCTCCCATTCTAGATAAGCAGTTCCATTTATCTCACAGCCAAATTTACGATGCTCGGTATCATCTTAGACATCACCAATGCAAATCTCATCTGAAGAGGAATTGAACTGCTTTTGTGCTTTTAACGTCCTCTATAAACCCTCTTTGGGAGATCCTGGAACATTCTTGGGCCAGTGGATGTTTTGTAAGTGTAAAGAGAGAGACATCATAGCTATTCAACACTTGAGATTCCGGTAACTTAGTCAGTGAGTATCAGGGAACGCAAGCGGTACATCTATATTTAGTGGTGTTTATTGTTGCGTACAAGTAACGTCATCTGTAAGCCTCATGTAGCATTGTGGAGGGTGATGGGCTGCGGAGTAATCTAATCTGTAGAGGGAGATGTGTGGGTTAAACTAGGCTGTCTCGTGCATCAGGGAGGATCAGTGTGTACGTCCTGACACACACACACACACACTCTCTCTCTCTCTCTCTCTCTCTCTCTCTCTCTCTCTCTCTCTCTCTCTCTCTCTCTTTGTTCACGTTGATCTGACTCCTACCTAGATTAGACCCACCCGTGCGACTCAAAATGACTCGTGGACAGATTTAGCCTACCTGTATGACTCAAAATGACTCATGGACAGAATTAAACTGCATGTTTGACTCAAAATGATTCATGGACAGAATTAAACTGCATGTTTGACTCAAAATGACTCATGGACAGAATTAAACTACATGTTTAACTCAAAATAACTCATGGACAGACTTAGCCTTCCTATATGACTCAAACTGACTCGTGGACAGCATTAACCTACCTGTGTATTTCAAACTGACTCGTGGACAGATTTCTGTAAGGCACTCGACACGGTACAGGCGATGACGTCGACAGCAACGCTGAGGAGGTCGTGGTGGTTTCTTTGAAAAACTCCGATATCACAGATATTGACGATTTAACAAAGTTTACAAGCAACTGTTTCTTAGGGGTTCTGAGGAAGTCCGGGCGAAGGCTGAGAAGACCTGGCCTCAGGGACTCTGAGAGGGTTCCGGGTAGAGGAATATCCAGCAGGATCCAGATGTACTCCCCGTTGAACATGTCCAGGTCTTCGCCGTGACTGAACACCACTTGAACAAAATCCACGGTCCCAGAGACGAAGATTAGTCTCCTGACTGTGTGTAGGATGCCACTCAGTCTGTTCTGGAAGTGGTGTCTTGGGAGGTTGGCTGATAGGGAGAGTCCCATCGTCTCGTATTGGTCGTCCCGGGATACGATGTGGGCCAATTGGAGAGCTTGGGGCGAGTCGTCGTGGATGAGGATTGGCTGGCACCATTCGAGGGCGGAGATGAATGACGTGGCGGCTTCCCATAGGTCTGACAGTCGCGGGTTGGCCACAATCAGGTCTGGCAGCAGAGTCTATCGGAGAGAAATGAGAAACGTTAGATTAAAGTCAATGTACACGTCACAGTCACGTACTTTGATAAAGTATTTTAGAAAACTTTTCACTTTACAAGTGAGTTTGGGAAGTATGGTGAAGACTTAAGAGATACAAATGATAAGTCTTTAACACCTTTAGGTTACGACACATGGTTACGACAGCCAGTCTGTCGTACCCAAGGGTCGTATACTCGTACTCAAGGGTCGTATTGTCATGTTGAAGAACCCCATTGTCGTATTTAGACTGTTGGTAAGATGGGGATCAAAGACAATTGATTAGGAAATGAAGTTATTAGTGTGGTAAATCTTCGTCGGAATTTAGTTATAAAGAAGTGATTTCTCCTCCGTCATGCTGTAGTAAGAGAGCAGTAGAAAAAAAAAGTTATAATTCAAACGATATAAAAAAAAAAGACGTTGGAAATTAAATGATATAAAAAAACGTTTCACGATGAAATTTCAGTGTGAGGATAGATTGATTTCTGGCGTCCAGTTGGGTTTGCCAGTGTATGTGCTGGACCCAAGTCCAATCTATTTCTTGAAAAGACTCATCATTAACCTCTGGTCTGACTTAATTGCTTTAATTCTTATCAGGAAGATGAAAGACAAGTCGAAAAGATAATCTACGTGGAATAGAATACTTATATCATCTTTTCAGATCTAAACGAAGATGACAGATATATTCCCAGATCACTTTATCTGCCTTCAGTATCTACGTCTGGGAATGTAAACACGAATCTATCTACGTACAGAGATTTCAGTCGTGAGAGCTGATATTGCTCACATTTTGATGACTTTGAAGGCTTTCAATAATTCTTTAAGTCTATTAGATGCCATATGAGTGGGTATAGATGTAATACTCATTATGATATCTCATAATCGAAGGGTAGTGGATATATCTTTACTGAGTTGTAGGTAAAACATTCTACTTGCAACCAATTTTTCTCTTTTAAGGAAATTATTTCGAATTATCATTATTGATTAATATGTAATCAGTAGTAACTTAATCATATCGTTTTCTCCACTACGGTTCTTCATGGAATAGTCAACGACACAACACAGTAGGAAAAAATAGAACTGGGGTTTATAAATCAAAGTCTTTCCCGACACTTGAAGCAAGACACAAAAACCCTCACCGGGAAATCAAAACAGATGACAAACACTACTAAAGAAAAAAGGAGGGAAAAACGGGACACAAAAACGATCTCTATTTGTCACGTTAACAAGTTGGTAACAACTTATCTCAAAAAGGAATCTCTTGCCCCAAAGTTCGTAATTATATTTTCCTTCCCTCCCTCCTCAGGGGAACCTTAATGGAAGGTTTGGCAGTCCCATTGGAGCATGACCACTGCCCGAACTTCTCTCCCTCGTAAGTCTGGTTCCTCCAGTGCCTCGGCAAGGTGGAGGTAATGCTCGGAGGATTATGTGGAGGCGCAAGGTGGAGAAAGGTAAGGTGGAGGTAAGGGAGATGGAAAGATAAGGCTGTGTGGAGCACAGGGTGGTGGTGTGGTAGAGAGCTCGAAGTGAGGAAGGAATCTAAAAGTTAGATGATGCTGGAGGTAACGAGGCCATGTTTGGGCACGGTGAAGGTGAGGTAACAGAGAGTGAGTCTGGTGCGCTGGAGTTGTGTGGGGTTGTTTGTGTGGCGGAGGTGAGGAGCCACAGACTGAGGCTGGTGTGGTGAAGGCGTGTGGTTGAGAGATCGACACAGGAAAACGGCAAATGAATTTCCTTCATATCATCTTAGCTGCCATTCTCTTCTGACTGATTAACTAATCACCTCGCACGTCCCCTTCCCTAATGACAGAGAAGTAAATTAACTCATTGAATAAATGTGAGAACAATATGATATGGAATAAATATGAGGCGGATTAAGAGAAAACAAGAGACACCAATGCAGAGAACACAGGTGATGAAGACCCTCAGAAGGCATCAGCCAAAGCAGCAGGTTCTCTGCAGAGGTCATGAGTGCAATGAGACTTGTTCCTCCTAAGACACAATAGATGGGTCTCCAGCTACTGTCCCAGGCGGTGAAAGAGGGCCAGCATCTGGTTCCGTCGTGTGAGATGTGTGAGGCGCAACTTTTATACCTGACGAAGTATACTCGTGCGGTATAGTGAGCATACACGGAAGAACCGGATGACAGGACCTGGGGGTCTGCGAAGAAGTTATCTGCTGGAGGATTGTACTGGGATCCTAAGTTCTTAATTTTAGTAGATGGGGAGAAGATGCAAAGCAAAGGAGGTGGACTGAATGTTGATTTTTATATGTTAAAGGACACCTGCCTTTCTTAAGCTGAGGATATCATGAAGCACTTATGTTACTTTACTCACATTCATTTATTTCATCCACGTATTTATGTTCTGTTTATACGTGTGTGTGTGTGTGTGTGTGTGTGTGTGTGTGTGTGTGTGTGTGTGTGTGTGTGTGTGTGTGTTGATTTACTTGAAGCATTCACCCTAGCCTCCCAGACTGTCGTTCTCTGGACCTAAGCTAAGCAGGAGAGACATCGTCTACGTCTTCAGATAGAGGAAACTCCTCATAATGATCTCTCCATCTCCATAATGCATCCTTCATCCTTGATTACATTCGGTCATCCACAGTTATCATCTTCCTTCTTACTTTACTGCCTCATCTCAACCCACTAATGTATCACGACATATCCTGTCATCTTTATAACCTGTTTCCACGACTCCTGACACCACCTTCTGGCTTTCGTCTTTGCATTTTGATATTAATCTTTCCTTTACCTTTCACATCCATTACTGATCCTTCCTATTGTAACTATCAGGGATGGATACCACACTCGTTTTATCCATGACCCCTTTGTTTTTCTAACACTCACTACTGTCGCGTGTCATTTCTACTCTCATCCTCATTTTAATTGTTTCTAGAATTGAATCTAACTACCATTAACCTTGATTACATGAAATTAGCAACCCTTTACCCAATTAGCCACGCCAACCGTCGCTTTTGATTCCTTTCCTCTCGCTTGTTGTCCTCGTCGAGACCAATCAAGCGTCCAATTCTTTCATCCCTTCCATTTAACTCCCCCAACCCTTTCAGGTCATTATCACCCTCGCCAAACACTGCCCAGAGTTCGCCCTTCTGACGCTTGTAAGGCGAGGTCCTTACATTCTACTCACCTCCTGTACATCAACACTATTCCATTCGGATTGCTGAAACCCCTGATATATCGTCCACTCATTCCACTTCAGGTCATGTCATCCCTTATGGTTCCTGTGCCACCATCTGCAACACATAGGTTTCCTGCAACACATAGGTTTCCTGCACATTTGGTCCTAAATTTTAGGAAAAGACTCGTATATCATTTACAACAGCGAAGACCGTACAAAACAAAATGAAAAAGTTCCCGCCTCTTTGTTCCTTCCTCCATTTTGGCCTGAGTGTGCCTGGCTTTAGTAGGACTTTCGACACCTCATCAAGCCAACCCGTCGACAAGCAGATTTTATAGCAATATTTCAGCGCATCTATAGACACACACACACACACACACACACACACACACACACACACACACACACACACACACACACTCCTTCCCCTCTCTATCTCTCCCCCACTCATACACACATCTGCCTCTACCACACTTACAGTACACACAGAGCTCCAAGACATCATCCTTGTGGAATGATGTCAGTGCTTGATGTTTCGGGGGAGGGGGGGGGGGGGGGGACATAGTCGTCTGCAACGGAGAGATCTATTGCAAGCATTATCCAAGTTCTAAGTGGCTTCGTCCTCACAGTGGAGGCCATCCATCCAGCTTTACCCGCGCCAGGATCCTCCTGACGAAGACGTGAGGCTTCCAGGAAGAGGTTTCCTTGTTTGTACCTACGCTCACATCAAGCGCAACGAGAGGAGAATTTCCTCCCTGAGGAAACCGACCGACTCTCCTAGGTTGGCTCGAAGACGACACACTTTATGGAAGCTTTGGGGAAACTGCTATTTACCATAGGATGAATAAAACAAGATGCGACAGATAGGATTGAATTCTACTCTGCCCAGAGGGGAGTTACTTAGAAGAACCTGACCAGATATATCTGGCTTTTAGAGGATAAACCCCAGAAGGTGGGCTGCGATGGGAGAGACCATACCAGAAGGACTTCCAGATAACAGACTCCAGCACCTGTTCCTCAGAAGAAACCCTATTATAGAACAATTGACTCCAAGATAAGAAAGAGAGAAGAAACCATTCTCAGAGAACGTTTATAGAACAGACTCTACAGGGTGTTCTTCAAGAAAAGAAACCAGGCCAGGATAGCATGAAGACAACAGACTGCGACGAAGAAAAGCTTTGAGAGAGGACGCTAAAACACAGGTTTCCAGAGGAAGGTAATGTTTTTGAGAACGTTACATGTGTATCAGTAAGATATGAGACGATATTTGAGTAAATTTATGACCCACTGTCTTATATAATTGTATGAGGCTACACCAATAGCCAGATAGCCTGTCGTATCGTCTGTGCCAGAGAGAGGATAGTTTCTTTACCAATATGAAGGACGTTTCTTAAACGTGAAGGAAGTTTCACCAGCGTGAAGTAAGCTTCTCTATCATGAAATAAGTTTCACCACCGTGAAGGTCGTTTCGTTATTATATGTTTCCATCACAGTGAAGAAGGTTTCATTAAGAGAACAAAGTTTCATTGCCGGGAAGGAAGAATTTCAGTACTGTGAAAGAAGTTTCGTTACCATGAAGCAAGTTTCACCGCCAAGGAGCACATGTTTTCCTTCCCGTGAAGGAATTTTCGTCATCACGGAGCAAGTTTATCGCCGAGATGAGTGACGTTTCATTCTGGCCAACATGCCTTTGAGATCACCGAATCCATTTCTCGGGTATCGAAATCCGTTTTGGATTTGAGTTGAAACCTGTTTTCTATTCACGAGACCAGTCCCTCGTATCATCGTTTTCACTGCATTCCCTGCCTCCGTTATCAAATATATAGTTCATGCAACGAAATCCGATGTTTATGATATTAAATCCTATCTCTCTGGTATTGAGTTCTGGGATGTGTTTCCCTGGATTCCATAACGCGTCGTATTATATTCTTACCTTCGGTGCATTTAATGCATTCACAGCTGCTGTTCTATCTTAGTTCACTGGGGTGGGATGAAGATATCTTGGATATACCGTGCAAAGATATTCTTAGGTTATAAGACTTAAGAATCTGAGGTCAAAGGTCTTTGGCCTCTGAGGTCTATAGAACTTCCTCAGGTCATATGGGATGTATAGGTTTGTGGACCACAGGTCATAGAACTCCCTCAGGTCATAAATCCTGGGACATAAAGATCATAGGACGCGTAGGATTAATAGGTGAGGAAAATAGATTCAGTGACGCTGTGAGTTGTCCATGAAAGGGAGACCAAGAGTGATTAATGTAATCATTGTTTCCACGTCCATGGTTCGACCCGATTACATTTTGCATGAGGACTGTCAGTCATGCAGTCTTTACTTACGTCCATCTGAAACCAGAGTCTTTTCATAGTTATATAAAGGATCAAGGTCATATACAATATGATGCATGCATGATCAGAGCCTTTGATAAGTTGATTGATATATGTAACCAGTGCCTTTTACAAATTAATCTCGCGTAACTAAAGCTCTTAACACTTTGATCTGCAGATGGCCACAAGCCTTCAATTAAAGTCATCGTATATGTCAAGAGCCTTTTACAATCTAAGTATACATGATCAAAGCCTTTTGCCGAAGCTTCTTTTGATTCATCGTATACATAGGAGGAGCCTTTTTTTTTTCCGTGGCACGTAAACAAAAAATTTTCGTAACTGATGTATAAATGAGACGAACCTTCCACCAAAGTTCGAAAGATAAGAGAAAAAGAATCTAAATTCCCGTCTGATTCGCCCTAAATTCTATTTGATTCCCTCTATAAAGAGATGCCAAAAGAGTCATAAAGGAGATGCAAAGCTCTTTTTTTTCCCGATACTTCGTTGTAAGTTTCTCCCTCTGTGTTATCTTTCTAAACAGGGTATCACGTATCGGTTGATTCTCATCGGATCTTATCAAAGTTTACCTCAAAGTTCTCCTTTGTTAAGTCCAGGACGGTCATTAGCGCCGTCTTTTGTGGGAATAATCTAAAAATTCGGTTCGTAAAGTTCTCGTTGGTAAATGATCATTATGACTAAAACCCCCCTCTGGGGACTGGCTAAACTTTGTATTGAAAGACGTTTCGAGCCGTAGCTCGAAGATTTCTGATAAAAATTGAATATGTATCACACACACACACACACACACACACACACACACACACACACACACACACACACACACACACACACATGTCTACCTCAATAAGTCTACGGATGATGCTAAGGTTATCAGGGAAGTAGACGGCGTAGGGGATTACATCAACTCACAAGGAGATCTAAACCAGTCCAGAGATGATCTGATACCTGGATGATGAGATCCAACCCGAGTATTTGCAGAGTAATGAGGATTTGACACAGCGAGAGAGAGAGAGAGAGAGAGAGAGAGAGAGAGAGAGAGAGAGAGAGAGAGAGAGAGAGAGAGAGAGATGACCTCGATATTAATATCATCCGGCAAGATATAAGCCGCGGGAGAGAGAGAGAGAGAGAGAGAGAGAGAGAGAGAGAGAGAGAGAGAGAGAGAGAGAGAGAGAGAGAGTGTGTGTGTGTGTGAGGGACCTGGAAGTCAACATCGTCCCTGACTTTGTGGTTGGAATTAGAGTTGGTGAGTCACGCAGTGTTTGTGCCACAAGACCCACCGAGCAGCGAGGGGGCACAAACCAGTCCATAGAGAACCAAGAACCACTAATGGATTTTAGTAGAGTACTGGTGACTCCAGCCAATCTCTCTTTAAGGAAGACTTGTCTCATTTCCAAACAACAGCAGAAAAAGGTTTGCTGAGTCAGTGATGTTGCTCTGGGAGCTGTGTTATATGTTTAGATAGAAATATAGACGAATCTATGGATATGAAAGATATATTTCTTCCTTCGCATCATTGCCTTTTGGGTTTTCGCACTGCTACCATTATTAGTATCTAATATCTATTTTTAAAACTCAAGGGTAACTTCAAGTCCGCCGTGTTACCTGTCAGAGTAACTGGCTAATTAGACCTAAAATATGTAAACTGTAACTAACATTCTCTGGGTGTATAGAAAATTCATCGAACCGACACCCTATTGTTAGCTATATACTGTATAGCTGATGCTATGTTGCTTGTCAACTCTGTATCTACAAGGCTACGCTGATTCTGTTTCACATATACGGCAAAGCATCTGTACCTTCCTTGTATCCTGACACATACAGAGCCCAGGGTACAAGGAGAGGGAGGGAAAGAGGGAGGAGGAGGAGGACGAGGAGGGGGTTTCAGAGAGGCAGATATACTAGGGTGTGTACGCCACAATGATATCCCTCCTCACCTCCTGTGAGTTACGGTGTACTGCGCCAGGCAATCCATCATGATTTACCGCTTTATTCCAAATGATTAGCCACATACGGCGGTGGTGCCCATCTTCATTACCTCAGTGACGTGCCAGTGACATCCCAAGGGAAGCGTCCAAGTAGGGAGGACATCCCATGTGTGTGTGTGTGTGTCGGGTAGGGGGATGGAATGGACATATCCCACAACAGTGGCTACCATTTGTGGTGCTTTCTATGTCCCATATTATAGGCACTGGTAGCACTAACCACATCACTGCAGACAACGTTATGCATTACTCCCTCTGCAGTGCCAGTGCAGTGCTTTGAGATAACAGTGCCTCGAATTATCTTCAATGTTGAGTCTCGTATTCCATACAGTATCAACCGCTGGTTTACGGTACAGAATACATCACGTCATACACTTTGTTATGTATACCATATTGTTGATAATATGTCCCTGTAGTATACTGTATTTTCTATGCTATTGATCACTGCTTTAATGTAGACAACAGAGTATATGTTATACTCTCTGTAATCAATACTGTATTTCCATGTAGTATCCCCTTTGCACCTTTTCACTATCAATCTCTACCGTGTAGCGTCTTGTGTTCCCTACTGTATTAATCACAGGTGTATTCTAGATAATACAGTACGTTATACATTATTTTCCCTTGTATTGACGGTACACAGCACAGCACTAGAAATACATTGCAGCACTGACGTGTCCAAGATTTTGCTATCTTATTAAGAACCACCCGATTCAAAACATCTTGATTGTAACCCCCGACAGAAACCTGTGTAACGGCGTTATCAAATCCCTTATACCAAGTTCTCTGTTTATGAAACCACTGTTGCTTGCGCCTCACATATGTAGCCATGATGGTATTAAATTCTCTCCTCTCCTCCCTCCCTCCCTCGAATATACAATTTAAAATCATCCTTTAGGCTAGATAATTAGCAAGACCTCAGCCAAAATGTCCCCATAAATTGAGGATAATTACACAGAGGCACAAAGCACACTTATAGACACGGGTATAATTACACATATCGTCTCATTCCACCGGGCACTGATAGGGATGGAATCCCATTACGGTACAACATAGAATCGCATTCTAATTAGATCTTGATCTCATTGTGTGTTTATGATGTCGAATCGCATCATTCGTATGAATTCGTATGATCTAAACATCTTTGGAGAAAAAAAAAGCTGAATGCCTCATGGAAGCGACAGAAAATGAAGGTTATTTCTCAATGTGAACATTCAAATGATTATAGACAACTAGATTTAGAGAGGAAAACATATCAAAAATCAATTTAGAAATATATCATTCATGCAATGAGAAATAGGCAATGAATGAGTTAGTGTCTAAATGACTGAGTTCTGAGGGTTTGTTAGTGGTTAATGACGCACTAACGGGCATCTATGTAATAAATATACATCTAGTATTCGATAGACAACGGTATCTAAGTAATAGATATACATCTATTATACGACAGACAACAGTATCTAAGTGATAGATATACATCTATTATACGGCAGACAACGGTATCTAGGTATTAGATATACATCTATTATACGACAGGCAACAGTATCTAAGTAACAGATATACTTCTATTATAAGACAACAGTATCTAAGTAATAGATATAAATCTATTATACGACAGACAACGGTATCTAAGTAATAGATATGCATCTATTATACGACGGACAATGGTATCTGAGTAATATATAAACATCTATTATACTACAGGCATCTGCAATGTCATTTATTTTGGGATAGCATTATATTCCCCGTATCACGATCCACCCAGCACAGCTTCGTATATGAAATGTGTATCAGACACAAAAAGGATATTCATAGTATGGGTCGAGCATGAGATGCTGTATATGATATATCTAACATGATCATGTGCATATAACATGTGCTAGAAATTATGTATCTCATAAAGTGCGCATCCGACATGACCAGCTACATATGTATCCACCAACATGATCACCTACATGTAATATGTATCCGACATGATCAACCACGCTTGATATGTATCCAACAAGACAAGCTACATGAAATGTGTACATGACATGATCAGCTGCATGCATAACGTATCTTACATGATCACCTACATATAAGATATATATCCAGCATGACCAGGTACATATGATAATACATATATACTTAAGAAAACAACTGATGTTCGCCCATGCATGATATCCTCTACGTGTCTAGCTATCAAATGATAACTTAAAAGTTCAGTGATATCTCTAAGAATGTGTTAATCTTATATCAAATATATTGAGAAATATAAATAAAATCATACACGAAGGAATGATTGATTACAGTAAATATGGTATGAGATTTTTTTCTAAACCATCTTATCTATTTTTGTCTTTCACTTCTTTAAGAAGCTGCATCTAATTTGCATGTTAATAAACTCGGCAAAGTAATTTGTTACAAAGTTTGAAAGCTGTGTGAGAAATTGATGATGGGTAACTAAAACTTTCTTTGTCCTAGAAAGTATGGGTGAAGACTTTTATAAGTGAGAGTGATTAGCATCTTAATGATGGGAGGAAAAAGGCCTTTAAATCTTAAAGCATTAAACACAGGATTAAGAAAGTTCAATATTTACAGCCAGACTGTGAGCTCTCGTGGTTGATGTGGAGGTTGTGGTGGGCGATAATGACTTAAGGAGATAATGTGCTTCTGAAAACTCATGTTAATCTAGTGCTCTGCTGTTAATCCCTAACATGACTGCATTAGTTTTGATTTATATCTATTCTTCTTGTCCAAGGAAAAAAAATATTCCTGTCACATTCCTTTTCATGTAGAAGCCATGTCACTTCTGCCCTCAATATGAGATTCATGTGACCCTCACTTCAATGTAAGACTCATGTCACTTTCCTAAAACTTTCGTCACTTACGCCTTAACATAAAACTCATGTCACTTTCACCCTAATATAAAACCCATGTCACTTTCCCCTTGACATTAGATTCGTGTCACGTTCCCTAGGACTCAGAAAGTAATATGACATCCTCCCCATCTCTATGCATGTCAGCAGCGTTGCCTTTCTTTCTGTATATAGAATTACCATCACCGTTCTCTGTCACCACTGTATGTATGTTTGACAACGCCAACAGTGTTGTCATTGCTCACAGCAAACCCAAACGCCGAAGATGTTGTCCCTAGGGCGTGGCAACACCTCACTTCTGACGTCAAATGCTCCATGTGTGTGTGTGTGTGTGTGTGTGTGTGTGTGTGTGTGTGTGTGTGTGTGTGTGTGTGTGTGTGCGTGTGTGTGTGTGTGTGTGTGTTTCACGTCTGCAGCACCAGGAGCAATCTGTCTTATCTCTCCAACACTCTCTAGGGCCAGTGACGTGCCATTGCTGTAGCTGCGTCTGTCTGTCTGTCTGTCTGTCTGTCCTTGTCTGTGTTTGAGTGTGTGTGTGTGTGTGTGTGTGTGTGTGTGTGTGTGTGTGTGTGTGTGCGTTCACGAATGATGCTTATAATCAGTTATTGCTATTACTCCTTACTACCACTACTACTGATAATAATAATTGTAAGGATTTTTTTTTTTTTTTTTTTTTTTTTTTCCAAAAGAAGGAACAGAGAATTGGGCCAGGTGAGGGTATTCCCTCAAAGGCCCAGTCCTCTGTTCTTAATGCTACCTCGCTAACGCGGGAAATGGCGAATAGTATAAAAGAAAAAGAAAGAAAATAATGAAAATAATAATAATGATACTGATGACAATATTAATGATAATAATCAAAATGATTATAATAACAATGATATAGATAATGATAATAGTCATAAATAATACATTATCACCAAGTTGCCGAAATTCACTCTTGCTTCTTGAACCTTCCTCTTCTTCTTCTTCTACTACGCAGATTACACGACCACATACACACAGCAGGAAAATCCCTCCCCCACCTTTACCAACCAAGCGAACATCGCTAGCCACCTAATACAACGCCACACGAACAGCAACTGACCACTGGGTCTATCAGAAGCTGATTGTGGCAGTGGAAGGGATACGAATCTCAGAGATTAACATAATAAGGCTAGAAAGACACACAGATGACTTATATGATGTCATTTGTGGGCATAAAGCAAAGCATTTTGGTGTAGTTTATTCTTAAATGCATCTGTGATATTGATTTCAACAACCGGTATTGTGAAAATCATTTCATAGATTAGGAGTCCGGTGAAAGAAAAAACTACTTCAATTGGGTTGGCGTCTTCTTTACCCTGAGCAAGCCAGGTCTCCCTTATAGAAAAACCAAAGCTCAGCAGTACACTGGGAGTAACCTCACAAGGCTCTCATATTTTCAAATCAGTATTTTTGTGGGTTTTTTTCTCTCACATTTTTTACACCTTCAAAGCCTCTGAACTCTGGCCTTTTCCTTTACTCTCTCTCTCTCTCTCTCTCTCTCTCTCTCTCTCTCTCTCTCTCTCTCTCTATATATATATATATATATATATATATATATATATATATATATATATATATATATATATATATATATATATATATATATATATATATATATATATATATATGTATATATATATATTGAAGAAGAAGAAGGAGGTGGAGGAGAAGAAGAGGATAGTAGTGGAAGATTGGAGAGAGAGAAAGAGAGAGAGAGAGAGAGAGAGAGAGAGAGAGAGAGAGAGAGAGAGAGGAGGGAAACGAAACGAAACGAAAAAAAAATGAGACAGACGGAGAGACATATTGGCAGAAAGAAAGGAAACGAATTTAACCATCACGACCCACACGGGGCTGTATCTCTCTCTTCCAAGCGACACCAGAACGAACTACGACCACAGGTCCGACACTTGAACGACTCTCGCGACGACCCTAGATTACCCAATGTAGATTCCCATACCATCCGCCATATCCAGGACGACTCGTGGACAATCAGTCTTACACGACCATGATAGACACACAGTAACCTCCCACGACTATAATGACGACCTACAACAACAACCAAACCCCCCTCTCCCCCCACAACAACAACAACAACAACGACTTCCCACGCCACGACTGAGCGACGACCTGCACAAACCGCCTGACTCGCCACAAACATACAATTTGTGGAAAGATTGAGAGACGACATATTGCATCTACGAAGCGCTTCCTGGTACCAGAGAACTGATATTATTAAACCCATCAGCTCATACATCCTCTGCGATAGATGGGTAAACCAGCGATTTAGATAGACAAAGTGTGGTGATTATATAGCCTTGTAATTGTCCTACGATAGATTTATAAACATATAGACCCTGAAGAACGCATAGAAATAGCATCTTCGTATGAGTTCCATGATTAAACGAACTGTGCGTTAGAATAAGTAGAAATTTTTTTGAAATATTGTTGAAATGAACGTAGGAAAATCCTTAAAGTTATTGACTGTGTAAGTAAAATGGTTGTTGTTTCCCTATTTATAAATATAGACAATGAAACACGGGTTCATGTGTGCGTAGAGTAGTACATAGCGATATATGAGTTCATATCGCCGTGTGCTTTTGTAAGGTTAATTCAATGCTGTTTTTTTATGACCGTGGCTGTTTTACATCTCGTAATCAATGTCGATTCTCATGTCAGTCCTCATGTCGATCCTCATATCAGTTCTCATGCAATACTTGCAGAATTATTTGAAAAACGAAAGATGTATAATGAAATGTGGGTGGCTACCTCCGTAGAGTTTTTCGCATTTGCATTGAACCGTGGTGTGTTGTTCCCGTAGACTTATACGATCTTACTCAATACTATTTATTTATGTCCTTTTTGTTTGCCTTCTTTTAATTTGGGTTGTAAATCTGGACACATCTTCATATGCTAATAAACTATCGACTGAGCCCCCCCACCCCCCTTCGTAATTAAAAAGTCATAAAAACCCAATTTTTAACCTCCATAATCCCATTTCGCCCTCGCTATTAGCCGTGAACCATTCCCACATTTCCTCAGACGTTGCCTAAAAGCAACTTTCGCCTTAATAGAAAAAAAAAAGATGTTTGATTAGTTGATATATAATAGCTTTCTTTTTTTTTTTCTTTATTTTACTTCATCTCGCATCGTTTCAGGCCCAATTGGAAACATCACCTCATGACTGTGATTAAGAACACGAGTTCAAGACATTGAATTGATGTTGATAAAGTCATTTGTCGTACGTGTGTTACTTAGTCACTCATGATGTTACGAAATTCAGAACAGCGAGATGTTTAAGAAGATAACATCAATTATACGAAGGTATCATTATTCTTACCAAGATAACAGAAAGTGATTAGATAACTTTTACCTCTTTCATCCTCTTTCAAATTCTTTCGTTCGACATTGTGTGTAATGAATATATACGTTGAACATTACTCGCACTGAGTAAGATAAGCTTTTCTCGAAGGGGTAGGAAGATAAGCTTTAACTCCCGGGGAATTGGTGAGCCTGTAAGATATACTGACCGTAATTCTGATAGCTTAATCGGTGGCTCCAACGATATCCGGGAAGATTACGTAGAAGATATAAGGCCTGTTGTAATGGTGGACGTCCAATTTCTTCCAGTTTGAAGTGTCTTAAATTCCCTCTCAAACGCTCGATAATAATAATAATCTGGCGTTGAAACGTATATAGTGTGTATAGATAGATACGTCTCTCTCTCTCTCTCTCTCTCTCTCTCTCTCTCTCTCTCTCTCTCTCTCTCTCTCTCTCTCTCTCTCTCTCTCTGAGTGTCAGCAATCCCAACAGTCTTTCGACCCTCCTGATTCCCCGCCCTTCCTGACTGTCAGCTGTATTCTGGACTGACGAAAAGAAAGTTGATTTATCCTTCTTCTTCTGGTTCAATTTCTTGCGACATCTCGAGAGCCGGTAGATCTACGTGTCGCTCAGGAGGAGTGGGTAAGAAATTCATAAGAAATTCTATGTATGGAATGATTTTTCCGTGGTGTTCAAAGGGAGGAGTTATATATATATATATATATATATATATATATATATATATATATATATATATATATATATATATATATATATATATATATATATATATATATATATATATATATATATATATGTATATATATGTATACTCCTATGAGTCCACGGGGAACATGAAACACGATAAGTTCCCAAGTGCACTTTCGTGTAATAATCACATCATCAGGGGAGACACAAGAGAGAAATAAAAGTCCTTCCTTGTTTCGTGTACGACAATAGGCGTTGCGTGTATGGAGTACGTGCTACGTACAATAGTCTTCTTTCATGTACGACTGTTAGTTTTGCCCGTGGGAGAAAATCCGTTGAAAGTACGATCATTTTTCCTTTGTGTACGATAGTGTTTTTTAGTAGGTCTAGGTTTACGAACTTGTGCTGCATTGTATTATGGTTAAAGTTAAATGTGCAGCTGTTCAATTTACATTCATTACATTTCTCTATGGCCGAAAGTTTGTAATATATGCGAAATCTCACTACGTGTACAGCATTCTTTTATTATTATTTTTCATACGACTACTACAATAGTTTTGCCAATACGTGTATGTTGTGATGTTTAGAATTCTCTTTATATTACTGGAAATAGAATTATTCACGTCGTACACAGTATTTTACGCCACATGTACGATAGTTTCGATTACGTTACGATACCTGTAAGCACGTACGATAATTCGGATTCGGGGAATTGGTATCTATTTAATTTTGGCGTTCAGTGAAAAACCATAGCAACGTGCGCTACGTTCTAAGAAATCTCAGTTGTATCTCAAAAGGAGTTTATTGCCCATAAGTTGTTGGTCAAGAGGAAATAACAGGAAATGTCTTGCTGTTGTATGTTCGGAAGGGACGAAGTTCCGGCTTGCAGCTGGAGGTCGAAAATCCCATAAGGATTTATAGAAAAGACAGACCTTATGGACGGCTCCGCTAAATGCCAAAAGTTGGCTTGCAATGCGCTACATTTAGCTGAAATATACTGCACTGGTATTATTGTCGTCATGAAAGTAATCATATTATCAAATCCCAAAGTCTTAAAGAACTTTAAGTTTCATATCTTATTTTCTTTACAGTAAAGAGAGTTAGTTTCTCTGTACAGTAAACGGAATATCATACAGAAACTCTATCTCTATGTTCATAAGATAAATCTATGTATCAAAGATCGTAAGATGTTTGTGTATCAGTTTCACTTACAAGTATGATGATGATTGACAAAACCTGTTACGTATTAGGATGAAAATTAGTTTGGATGTTAAAGAAAAGACACAGACCACAGGAACATCCAGGTTCGTCTGTGAGGAGTGTCTGTCTGTCTGGTTGCCCAGTTTTCTTCTTATCTATATCTGTGTCTGTGTCTGTATAGGCGTGCGTTTACATGGGTATTTATGTCTGTTATTTCAACATAGATGCACGTTAATTCGACTGTCTCTCTACGCACCGCTGTCTATGCGTCTGTGCGTAGTATGACTTGCGTGTGTATACGCCAGCGTAAGAGTGCGTCAATGTACTTTAGTATAAAAGTCTACTACTCATACTTGCTGTACATGATCACTGTAATGTTCCTCCTCGCCCAACGCACTGTACCCGTCTCTAACCCACCATGGACCCTACTCGAGTTAGGGCGTCGCATTAGGTCTTCTGTCTCACGTAGAAGGAGGTAATCCAGAGGGAGAACACACGCCAGCGATGTTCAAGGGGCTTCATACACCTGTCTTATCGCGGCCATCCAAGATGATAATCTCAAGTCCGCTGGGAAATACTACTACATGGAACACACTCTCTCTCTCTCTCTCTCTCTCTCTCTCTCTCTCTCTCTCTCTCTCTCTCTCTCTCTCTCTCTCTCTCTCTCTCTCTCTCTCTCTCTCTCTCTCTCTCTCTCTCTCTCTCTCTCTCTCTCTCTCTCTCTCTCTCTCTCTCTCTCTCTCTCTCTCTCTCTCTCTCTCTCTCTCTCTCTCTCTCTCTCTCTCTCTCTCTCTCTCTCTCTCTCTCTCTCTCTCTCTCTCTCTCTCTCTCTCTCTCTATCTCTCTATCTATCTCTCTATCTCTATCTCTCTCTCTCTCTCTCTCTCTCTCTCTCTCTCTCTCTCTCTCTCTCTCTCTCTCTCTCTCTCTCTCTCTCTCTCTGAAAAACCTTTAAAAAAACCACGTACTTCGTAGGGGATCGTTCCCCGCTCCCTGGCTCCCTCGCCGCCCCCAGCAAGGCAGGAGCGGAGGCCCCTCTCCTCACATCACGTCCTGTTCCCTGATGATGGGTATTATTCGCACCGTTGGAGCAGCACCTGACGCCTGCCTGATCATGGCACAAGACGTTGTTGCTCGCGGTGGTGCGTGACTTCCAGCCTCCTGTCATGCATCGTACCGAGGAGACAAGTTCTCGCCTCATTCTTCTTTAAACTAGAGATTCCAGAAGCTTTAAAAGGATCAAACTTGTTATAAATGGTTAGACCATTACGTAAAGGGTCATTGTTTCATTAAGGCATGCTCTCAAGTTCATCCTTCGGCTGTGCAATAGCAATATCCTACAACGTATCATCATCCTACAAGAGGACACGAGACTTCAAGGTTTTAAACAGCAAATCATGTCCTCAAAAGGAACATATAGTAATACTGCCATAGTCTTCTTCCTCGTCTCGTATCGAGTGTACTCACACCTATTGCTGCGGTTCGAATCTCACTGCCGAGTGGCCATCAGTGGTATTACGACTGGGTACCAGACAACAGCAACATGGCTATTGTAGGTCCTAAACTTGGTATCGTCTCCGATAGAACAAAAAAAAAACGGTAAATAGAAGTCTAAAGTTGAGCTTTTTACAAGATTGCACCGAGGCCACAACGGTCCTCCACCCTCAGGTTAGAGAGATGGTCGTGCCCTTTGAGCCAAGGAACTTAACCCCTTCGTACAGAACCTCCTGTGGATGTATACGTGAGTGTGAGGGGGACAACGGCCTCTCCCTCAGGACCTTCAAAGGATGAATGTAACCCTTAGGAGGTTTGAGAATACACTCACTCCGAACACAGGGCCTCCAAACACTCCCATGGACTTGATTATCAAAGTTTCCTGAAGTTTTGAGGGAATTTCATCTCTTTGTTGCAGATTATGACGCTGTGTTGTCCATGTGTTGCCATGTTTAATGACGCAAGGTCATGGAAGGACGTCATGAGAGGTCAGGGATGACCTTACCTATGGAATCATGACCACTAAACACTGGAGAATATAGGGATAACAGCGAAGGTCAAGATTTAGAAGAAGAAGAAGAAGAAGAAGAAGAAGAAGAAGAAGAAGAAGAAGAAGGAGGAGAAGAAGAAGAAGAAGGAGAAGGAGAAGAAGAAGGAGAAGAAGAAGAAGAAGGAGAGAAAAAATGTTGGGTGTTTATTTGAAGATAGGAACACAAATTCACGATAAAAGACGAAGAAGAACGGAAATATATCCTATAATCTCGTTCACTTTTTTTCCAATTAACTAATTACGAAACATTACGAGATCATTAAATGCAAAAGGGTCAGGATTTCCTCTTCTTTTACATATATTATTAAAGCTATGTCAGAAGAACAGCCGACCAAACAATCTTTATGAGTCAAAACATTTTGAAATGTCTAATTTTCCTTCGAGATGAACACGTGAGAAGTCTAGGAAGGAGACCACGATAGGAAGGTGGCACCTCTCTCTCTCTCTCTCTCTCTCTCTCTCTCTCTCTCTCTCTCTCTCTCTCTCTCTCTCTCTCTCTCTCTCTCTCTCTCTCTCTCTCTCTCTCTCTCTCTCTCTCTCTCTCTCTCTCTCTCTCTCTCTCTCTCTCTCTCTCTCTCTCTCTCTCTCTCTCTCTCTCAAGTATGCACCTGTGTGTGTGTGTGTGTGTGTGTGTGTGTGTGTGTGTGTGTGTGTGTGTCAGGAATAGACACTTGAATGAATAAATAGATAAATAACAATGCACTAAATTCAGGTAATATGCAATACATACATGCGTACATAAGTACATATACTGCACAATCTCTCACATATTTCCAAGGATAACACTTCGACGAAACTTTACCTTAACTTGGCAAGACTAAAACAAAATAAAATACATCTTGTCTTATATATTGATCCAATAACTGATCCAGTAAATGATAATCGGTGACTTTATCATTGGGGAGAACATTGGACAACGTCATCTTTACGTCATTGGGACTTTATCATTGGACAACGTCATCTTTACGTCATTGGGACTTTATCATTGGACAACGTCATCTTTACGTCATTGGGACTTTATCATTGGACAACGTCATCTTTACGTCATTGAGACTATCATTTGATAACGTCATCTTTACGTCATTGGGACTTTATCATTTGACAACGTCATCTTTACGTCATTGGGACTTTATCATTTGACAACGTCATCTTTACGTCATTGGGACTTTATCATTAGACAACGTCATCTTTACGTCATTGAGACTATCATTTGACAACGTCATCTTTACGTCATTGGGACTTTATCATTTGACAACGTCATCTTTACGTCATTGGGACTTTATCATTAGACAACGTCATCTTTACGTCATTGAGACTATCATTTGACAACGTCATCTTTACGTCATTGGGACTTTATCATTAGACAACGTCATCTTTACGTCATTGGGACTGTATCATTTGATAACGTCATCTTTACGTCATTGGGACTTTATCATTTGGCAACGTCATCTTTACGTCATTGAGACTATCATTTGACAACGTCATCTTTACTTCATTGGGACTTTATCATTTGATAACGTCATCTTTACGTCATTGGGACTTTATCATTTGATAACGTCATCTTTACTTCATTGGGACTTTATCATTTGATAACGTCATCTTTACGTCATTGGGACTGTATCATTTGACAACGTCATCTTTACTTCATTGGGACTTTATCATTTGATAACGTCATCTTTACGTCATTGGGACTGTATCATTTGACAACGTCATCTTTACTTCATTGGGACTTTATCATTTGATAACGTCATCTTTACGTCAGCATCATGACAATCTGATGACAAGAGCAAAATGAGGCTCAGGACGTGAAATTTGTCGAAAGATATTGACATATTTTCGTGTTTGTGTATGTCAGATCTTCCCGTTTACTTCCATACTCCGTTTTCTTCCATATTCTGACAAGCATCATCATTTAGTATTTCTTTATACCTCTGAACCTCTAGAAAAAGATGATTGATGCACTAAATCTGTTCTTTGAGATATCTTTTAAGATATTTTGAACATTGATCTTCATCACATGACAGAGCCAAGTCCCTCCACAGCAACATGGTGGAAATTATTCCATGTTACGAAGTTCGTATTCCCCATTTTCCGAGCAATATGTTTATAAATAGAGCTGGTCTCAGTTCGATGTCCCGTGCCATTGATTCCCCGCCTCTGCTCCTCTCGTTTGGGAATGTCCCAAAAGGCGTCATGAAACTCAATTCATTTTTTTCTCTCTCTTTTTTTTTCTTGCTTTGATGGAGTATTTAACCCGAGAGAAATGCAGAACTGGGGTTTGGGGGTTAAGGGGGAGGGTGTGGTGAGAGTATGAGGGGTAGATGTACTCGAGGTTGTCGGTCATCGACTTCGAAGAAGAAGAGGGAGAGGAGGAAGGGGGAAAAAGGGAGGGAGTCGACCGACTTCGAATCCCGTTGGGAGACCCATGTTGTTGGTCGCCCAGGTCGTGAGGTGGTGATCTCGGCTATACGTAGGCCAGAAGTGGGATTCCAGCACCTCAGCTCAGCTCTCTCTCTCTCTCTCTCTCTCTCTCTCTCTCTCTCTCGAGAGAGAGAGAGAGAGAGAGAGAGAGAGAGAGAGAGAGAGGCCCGCGGGCCTGGGACCCCCTCTTCACTTATGCATACATCAAGGCAGACTTCAGCCCTCCAGTGCTGTGTCTGCTCTTGCCTCTCGCGCCGCAGAGGGAGACCACGTCTCTATTTTTTTTCTCTATATTTTCTTCCCGAATCATAAGATGGCGCTCAGTCTGCCTCAGCCTGTCTGTTTACGCCTCGAAAAGATAAGAGGCGACTTGAATGTTCGCTTCTACCTTTGTTACTGTTGTGTTCTACCTTCGTTCTATTCTGTTCTGCCTTTGTTGAGTGAATGCTGGGAGATTATGTTCTGTCTCTGGCTTTGTTATTTGTTATGATATACTTGGGTGTCTTAGGTTGGGTCTGCTGCACAGAATTGGACACATATTGCATACATAGATCTACGAAGGTGAACAGGACACCTGGTCTGTTGTTCCTAGCGTCTGTGTCTGCTTCAGAAGAAGGGACACAGAACAGGACACAGAACACCGAAATCCATTAATCATATCTGATACAACAGGATGAAGAACACATTGATGCATTATTCGTGTCTGATGCACAGAACAGAATACATAGAACCCTGCCTAGTATCTGGTACACAGAACATGACACATAGATCTATACCTAGTGTCAGGGACACAGAACATGACACATGCATCCGCACATAGAACTCTCACCGAGACGATGTAAAACAAGGAGAAAAAAAAAATCTTTGTTGTCCCTTCTCTTCCTATCGCCGACTTCGTTGTCAAAGCATTATTCTCAAGCCCTCTGGTCAACATTTTCCTCTTGGATGGAGGAGCAACTTGAATCTTTTTTTTTTTTCTCCAAGTGGGAAGAATATGTAGCGGGCTACGTGCACGCTATACTCCCTCCTCTCTCTCTCTCTCTCTCTCTCTCTCTCTCTCTCTCTCTCTCTCTCTCTCTCTCTCTCTCTCTCTCTCTCTCTCTCTCTCTCTCTCTCTCTCTCTCTCTCTCTCTCTCTCTCTCTCTCTCTCTCTCTCTCTCTCTCTCTCTCCTCTCCCTCTCGCGGAGCTATCTTCATAATACTATACCTCCAAGACATGCGAGCAGAACAAGTCTTCAGCCATACAGGAACGAGGAATGAAAGCGGTTGCTCCTACACACACACACACACACACACACACACACACACACACACACACACAGGTACAATATTTGATCACAAAGGATAATAGGGAATGATACGTCGAGCCGACATGGCCAGGGGTTTGAATGTGTTGATAGGGGGTCAAGCGTGTAATGAGTCGTGCACGTAAATGAGACATAACAGAATTACCCGATCATCAAGTATTCGACCGGTTCATCTGATACAGAATAAATTCAGTGTTAGTATGATACTACTATATTTTTCGTGATATATATATATATATATATATATATATATATATATATATATATATATATATATATATATATACATCATTCATGGGAATATAGCGCAAAACACTGTAGGAATGAGAGTAGAGTTGTTAGCTACGTCTATAGTTTGGCAAAGATGAAAGGTTATTAGGGTCTCTCTCTCTCTCTCTCTCTCTCTCTCTCTCTCTCTCTCTCTCTCTCTCTCTCTCTCTCTCTCTCTCTCTCTCTCTCTCTCTCTCTCTCTCGTCCCACTGGCCTTGGCGAGTGACGCACGCCATGGGAAGGGAATATAATACCTCACTCCAAATATACCCAGTCGTCTCTCCCCCTGCACCAAGGGCAAGACACCAGTTCCAGCATTTCTGTAAATAGCTTATCTAGAACGCGAAGTTGGGCGTCGATATTCAAATTATACCTCGAGAGAGAGTGTCTTTTTTTTTCTCTCTTTTCTTTTCTTTTTTTTTTAGAAATACGTTCAGGATGGTGTTCATGCTTGTATAGGCTTGTTGATCGTGAGTGGGGTAAATCCACAGATAGACGCGTTGCTAGCCCCCTCCCCGCCCACACTGTACGCCAACGGCTCTGCTCTGGGGCTGTCCAAGTTAACCAGTTCCGTCGTTCTCTCTCTCTCTCTCTCTCTCTCTCTCTCTCTCTCTCTCTCTCTCTCTCTCTCTCTCTCTCTCTCTCTCTCTCTCTCTCTCTCTCTCTCTCTCTCTCTCTCTCCCTCTCCTCATAAGGACCATTCCCTCGTGTTAACAAGGCTACAGCAGTTCTCATCTACAGTAATGTCTCGATGCTGAGTGTCGTAGAGGAGTGTTGGTTGAGGCGTGTGTCGGAGGATGGATATATCAGTGCCTGCCTCGTGTGTTGGGGTATCATTCTGAGAGAGAGAGAGAGAGAGAGAGAGAGAGAGAGAGAGAGAGAGAGAGAGAGAGAGAGAGAGAGAGAGAACTCATGAAAATAGATTGGAATGGTTCCTTTATGAGACATATCTGAGTCTTGTCGTGATGAGAAAGTCCTGCAGGATGCGATGGGTACAGAGAGTAGGACTCCTGGTGGATAAGCCTCCTCATGATGTCTATGAGGATTTCCTATTGACGTTGTACCTCTTCGTGATGGGGTAAACCATCCCTTTAGTGGATCATTACCGACCTGGGTCGGTCATCTCCCTTTGTACCGCCCCCTAAGTCCCCTCCCTTTAAATGTCCTCCTGGAAAATTCTAAACGCAGAACTTTTCTTTCGAGCGAATCTACACAGACGTCTCCCTCCCTTAGCGCGTCTCTTGACATGGATGTTTTCTCAGCTCTCAGTCCCTCCACAGTGTGCCTATCCTCTCCCCCAGCTCTCAGTCCCTCCACAGTGTGTCTATCCTCTTCCCCCAGCTCTCAGGCCCTCCACAGTGAGCCTATCCTCTCCCCCAGCTCTCAGTCCCTCCACAGTGGGCCTATCCTCTCCCCCAGCTCTCAGTCCCTCCACAGTGAGCCTATCATCTTCCCCCAAGTTTTTAATGCTTGAACTTGATCACTCTCAGCTCTGCTCTGTGACTCTGACCTATCCCACCCGTCTGCTCAACCCCCTCAAAGAGCGAGCTCGGCCGTACAGTCTGTGCCTTTTCGTTTCTTTTCTTTATAGAATTTCAGGTTTAAACAGAGCCATGTTTCACGACCCGTTCCCATCCGCCTTCAACCCGTTCTATATTTTCTTATTCTTTTGCTCGGATTGCGGAAGAGTTGGCCAACAGACAACTGCCTCGGGTACAAAAGAAGATTCTTAAATCTTGGACACGAACAAAAGGAAGAAAATAAGGCCTTATTCCATGTCTCAAACCTGGGCACACCTGAGCGACGAGTGGGTCGTAACCAGAGCAGCTTCCGGCGACTCTATACCGAAGGATATGCAAATGAATTCAAATCCGAAATGCTAATGAATAAAACATGAAACCATTTGCCCTTCCCCTTGACTCTGTTTTCCTTTGCCATATTGGGAGGAAAATTTTCGTTGGTGTCACAGTAAGAGAAATTCGACGCTGTGGTGACCATCTTTCATGTATTTCCTGCTCTAAAGAGAGCTTTGCTTCCTCCTCCTCCTCCTCCTCCTCCTCCTCCTCCTCCTCCTCTTTCTCTTCCTCTCTTTCTTCATTGCCTTCCTCCTCCTTCTTTACCTCTTCAGGCTGAAGGACAGATTTAGCTGAACAGGGAAAAATATCTCCACTCTTTCTCTCTCTTTCTTTCTCTCCTTTTCTCTATATACGAAGAGAGAGAGAGAGAGAGAGAGAGAGAGAGAGAGAGAGAGAGAGAGAGAGAGAGAGAGAGAGAGAGAGAAACAGACGAGTGAAGAGGTTAAAGTTACTTGACCCGTAAGACTGTGTAGGGCGAGGAGGGAGATCTTGCCCGGAGGACCTCACATC
Organism: Panulirus ornatus; assembly: GCF_036320965.1. Lineage (NCBI taxonomy): Eukaryota > Metazoa > Arthropoda > Malacostraca > Decapoda > Palinuridae > Panulirus > Panulirus ornatus. The sequence goes on from NC_092292.1 coordinate 17,132,022, forward strand.
TGCTCGCAAAGACCATAGCGACCCGTCGCAAACCCGGATTTAACATCCATCGACGAATCAGATTTCGTGTGGCAACCCTGGGAGGCCGTGCGTGCCATACGCTCGAAGGAGAGGGTCGTGTGCGACCTCCTGTTCCCGGCATACCAACCTCGAGACGTGGGTTAAGGAGCCGTAAGATCCTCCAAGGTAAAGGGACGAGATCCTTGAAGACATGATAAACCACCTTCTCTCGTCGCTGACCTTCATGTCTTCCCTCACAAAGAGATTGTTATTCACTTTCATCTTCATTTGGGTGGGGTTTTATAGGCATGATGCTTCTTCGCTTTCACGTATATACGTATATGCACCCGTGTGTGCCTCCTACACCTCCGTGTTTGTGAAGGATTGTTCGTGTGTCTGTGTGTCTGTGTAATTACCTATTTGCACTGAGTGGGAGGAAGTTTTACACTCGTGGGAACCCGTCTCATGAACCTTCACAAGGAACAGACTACTTTTCAAACTTTATTATGCCGTCCACTTCTTCTCGTTCCCATTCACATTATTCCATTCATCCACCACTCTTAGTCTACTGAACTAATTCTACAAATCTTTTTTAACAAGTTTCTTCATTCATTTAACGTTAGGTCCTCAAGGGACCTGCAGGTGTGGTAATGTACATGGCTAAGGCTGGTGTGTGTATGCGTGTGTGGGTGGGTGGGTGTATACACACACAGGAGTTATGACATTGTACATTTATACAAGTTTAGAGACGAGGAAACACGAATGTGAAATTCTGTTCCCGTGACAAATAAGTAGCAATCACACACATACATATATCACCACACATTTTGACTTATATACCCAGTGGACGTGGTCAGCTTCCTGAGAGCTTTGGGAACCCGAAAGAAGAGAATCCTGAGGCAAAATAATAATGGGTGCACAGTCATTATATTCTCTGTAGCTGAAAGAGTACAAGTTCTCTTATCTAGAGTTAACAAAGAGTTTGATTTACTCTTTCGAGTTAACCAGAAGTGTAAACCAATTATGCACATACCTAAAGGAACACATCTTCTTAATCTACACGTAAACAAAGACTCCACACTGACCCTACTCCTGACTGGAGAGCCCTATGTCAACAGCGGGTTGACAGGATCGTCAACCAACCTACAGTTGGCTGAAGGACTTCGTCATCCTACACCATACGTGGATGGGGGCCTCCGCTCTCTCTCTCTCTCTCTCTCTCTCTCTCTCTCTCTCTCTCTCTCTCTCTCTCTCTCTCTCTCTCTCTCTCTCTCTCTCTCTCTCTCCCCAGGCGTAAGAGGTTGTTGGGAGAGATCTATCGCTACCATACACATCGCCGCCAGCCACTATCTCTCTCTCTATCTCTTTTCTTCCCGCTAAGCTTGTCCGCTCTACGCAATTTACCGCCTCGGAACGTTGTCCATTTGTCGGAAAATCTCCCTTTGTACTCATTGTATCCGGCAGAATACGCGAGAGGCCTTCCTAATCCCGTTTCGTCTAGGAGTTTAAAAGAAAAGGTAGCTTAAGGGGAGACTGATGTGGGTGGGGAGGGGAAGTGAACGCGAGGAGGGAGAGGGATTTGGAATGAGGTAAGACGTGGTAGATAAAGAAGATGGACGGGATGAAGTACCCTGACGTCTGGCGTCGATACTCTCTCTCTCTCTCTCTCTCTCTCTCTCTCTCTCTCTCTCTCTCTCTCTCTCTCTCTCTCTCTCTCTCTCTCTCTCTCTCTCTCTCTCTCTCTCTCCCTCCTACCAAAGCCATCTGGGACACAATTCGGGGGCTGGCGTCGGTCTGGTCTACATTGCTCCTTTGGTTCTGGGAGGAGAAGATTTATGATTCCCAGGAAATGGTCGATGGTCCGTCGTGGGCACGAGGGCAGTCAAGGGGGGATTGGAGGAAAAAAAAAATAGACGCAAATGAATGGGAAATGATGGGTGATAACCCAAGCACTCGCTTGTTAAAGATGGATAGATAAAGGATTAGCAGTATCTCTTTTATCTCTCCTGGTTTTATTCTCAGGTCTTCTAAATGTCATTAGACGAAGAGAAGTCTTGTTTACTTTCTTGGTTTTACCTCCGTTCAAAATGTAAACCATCGGTAAACCAGAGGGAATAAACGGTAGTGTGGTTTTCGGCACTATTTGGCATGCATCAACGGACCGTTATGTTTACTCCATCTGTAAGGATCATCTCTGCCTTGATCATGGGTCTATAATCCTCTTTATTACCGTGTGTTCGATGCTTCCACCAACGCTTGGCGAAACTCGCCTCAGTTTCACCAGAATCTTTCTCATCATAGGATAGGATTCTATTCACTTCTATCTGTCTATTGGGGGTTTTAGAAGTCTATTGTTTGCTTTGATGTCATCTTGAGACATGGCCATTCCTACGTCTCTTCCCAGAAGCAAAGACTTGCCTTTCCAAGCCCCACGTTGCCTTAATGTAATCAAGAAGTTGTGAAAATTTTGCTCAATTAAGCAGTTGATTTTAGATATAGCGTGACTAGCGTCACTAAAAGAGAGACAGGAGAACAGTAGAAGGGGCGATTATCACCCAGCGAAAGTGGAAAATGTCGTGATCGTCTTAGTTTAGTAAGTCCATTAGTGGGGAGGTTTTCCACTGGCGTTCAGACCTTACGGACGCTCGTCTCCCCAACACGGAGTTAGGGACGAGCAGATAGTGTTATAATCAGACTGACGCTGACATTCTCTAGTGTGGGAATCATACCATTTATAAGCCTCAGGTAACGCTTATGGTTAAGGGAACATTTTAAGAAAACTGTCCATGGTATTTTAGATGCTGTTAATGGAGAATATTTAAAAGCGAGGTCACGTCCCCATTAACCTAGAGAAATAATGATAATGTATCAGTTATCATTATCAAAATACGTCCCCATTAACCTAGAGAAATAATGATAATGTATCAGTTATCATTATCAAAATAGGTTCAAGGAAAATGGGATAGGATTGGAAGTTAACGGAAGTATATGATAAAGATCTGTGGTTTCTCTTAGCCATGATCCTCTGTATAGATAAGATGAGGAATGCTAAAATAGCTCGTTTGGATGTAAGATCTATTGTTATCTATCAGTGAAATACCTCCTAACCTAGACTCTCAGATTCAAGATGTGAAATAAATCTAATTACATTTCACGAAAGATTAATCATTCCTGATCCTAAATAATCACTCTGGATTATATCCACTGATCACTGAAGATTAACAGAGTTAACTGGAGAGTAATTGTGGAAGTAGAAATGTTTTATATACACCGTGGCAATACTATATCCTAAAAGAATGATGTGTTTTCTCGGCCAACCCTGATGACGTCAGGTACGGTAAACATTGACCCCCTCGTCCATCGGGTACGAACAGACGGATGACTGGATCTCGTTCCTTTACCTTTTTAAAGGAGAATCCGGTAATGATATGCATACACATTACTCTTTCATCTATTCCCTACAGTTCTTCTTCAAAAGGAGTTCGTACGTTTAGCTGCCTCCATCCGGCGTCGGTCCTATTGAGACGAGGTAATATATTCATTTCAAACTCGCGAGCAACCAATCAGCGGATCCGACGGTTTCCTGACGTCATACGGGCTAATGAAACAGCTGGCCATACCCCCCAACGCTCCCAGGCTCAAGCCCCAGTAATAGCGAATGTTTCAGCAACTCGATAAATAACTTGGTTCTTCCTTATGACTCGCTGGGCAAAACGTAAGCGATGACGTCAGGCGGCAAGCAAGACCTGAGCCCTTTCGTGGCCTCTGATTGGCTAGCTGGGAACCTGGGTTGGTCCTGGCCTCTGATTGGCCAGCGGGGACCTCGGTTGGTCCTGGCCCCTGATTGGTTAGCGGGGAAGCGAGCAAGGCTCGGATATTGAGCTGTCCCGTGCAAGGCAATATTCTAACCTAGGATACACAGCATGATCACCAAATGAGTGCTATGATAGATTAAGATATTACAAAGTTAATCTAAGTCACGAGTGCTATGATAGATTAACATATTACAAAGTTAATCTAAGTTAATCCTGGATTACACAGATCAACGTAATATAACGGTAGATTAGGTTAATCTAGGGGTTTTATCCTTTTAATTACAAGTTAATCTTGTATCTGGTAGGGGTAAAGGCTGACCATCCTGGAGAAAAAACCTGAGTTCCCTGTTGCTTATCTGAAGCAAGAAGAAAAACAACTCACTCTCCTCAGATTTATGAGCCATTGCCATGAGAATTTATGAGGCACCAGCCTCTCACATACTCATAAATGAGAGAATAAGGTATACTATCGCCTTAGAGTAACTCATGGTAAGACAGAATCAATAAATATATCAAAAATGTCGTAAAAAAAGAGAAAACTAAGGACATTATTTGAACGAGCTGAACAGTTTCCAGTCTGTTTAAATGCTTCGAAAAACTGTTAACTGTTTCCTGTCTATTCTTAACTGTTTCCAGTCTATCATGTTTCCAGTTTATCAAATTTTCCAGCCTATTAACTGTTTCCAAGTCATCATCAGTTTCCAGTCTATCAGCTGTGTTCAGTCTATCGGGTATTTTTCCAGTCTATCGACTGTTTCCAGTTTATCACCTGTTTCCAGAATATGAAATATTTTTCCAGTTCAGTCACAGTCCCCTAATTGGTAAGAGACGACCCAGCAACAGTTACGAGGAAAACACACCCTTATGCACGTGTTACAGATATAGAAATATAGCAGTATACATATATGAAAACATATGGAACTCATATACTCTCGCATACACTCACCGATTTCGGATATGTATTAGACACACATAGATAAGCATATATAAGTTTGCAGTGATAGGTATTAAGTACAGAAGGATATGTATTTGGTCTACACTGCTAAGTAATAAGTATATATTGATAAGTACTAATGAGCAGATATGTAATCACACAGAAATATATGCGGAGAATTTAGAAAAAGAGAAAGAGAGAAAGAACTGTAGAGAAATGAACAGGTGACCAGTAGGAACGGTTTGGGAAGTCTACGGAACGGACAGGAGGTTCATTGCAAATGGGAACCTGGGAATTGGACAGGGGACCAGTAGAAATGGAAAGTGGAGTGAGATGACTGGACGCGGGGGCCAATAGGAACGGGGAGGGAGGACCGTATGAAATGGACAGTTCTATATGAATGGATTGGAGGCTGTAGGGAATGGACAGGGAACCAACAGGAACTGGGAGGGGACATAGGAATGAAGATGCTACCCTGAATACATCCTTGAGCACAGTTGTGAAGGTTCTGACGTGTTTCCTGCATAAAATGGTGGGTTAGGCCTTTTGAGCGCGTTATAATTGTCTCTTAAATAACCTTAAGTATCTCTTTAGAATGTCATTAGTAGCCTTGTTTAAACTTATCGCCATTACACCAAAGCGTTATTAAGTCTAAAGTCCTAAACTCACATTAGCGTGTATAGCAAGTCTGGTCTTTAACTCACATAGGTATGTTTAGAAAGTCTAAAATCTTTGACTTACATAAGTGCGTTTATAAAGTCTGAGGTCACTCACATAAGTGCGTTTAAACAGCGTTTAAACTTATATCTTTATCATGTCATCATAAGATCATTATTTTCTGTAAGATTATCTCTTTTTCTTTCTTTCTTTCTCACAAGTACATCACTTACAATCATCACTGTAAATTCCACAGTAGAGAGAAGGTAGACATCATCTTGTAGGAAATATAAGGATGATGAAAACATGGAATTGGATCCATCATTTAAACGACACGTTGGCCAGAATAGTCATCTTTGATTAACCCCCGGAGCCCTTTTCTAAGACAGAGTCCTGGCGGTGCCCAAAATCCATTTAATGGCTGCTGAACACAAGAGTGGGAAACTCTCTCCCTCCTCAACACACAAAAGTAATCACACAGTCCCTACATGCATGATTAAATCCCCCTCTGGAAACTGGGGGGGAGAGAACGGATATATGACCCATATATGAAAAGAGGGGGATCATGGTTTATATCATGACCACAGGGGGTATTGTCCAAAGACACCAACACACCTCCAAACTTGACGAATAATCAAATAATTAAATCATGAAAGAATGCAATTATTGGTTTTAAATAAACCAGGAAAATGGCGACACATCATTATTCTTAAACCAGAGAAATGATAAATGTTTTTATCTATGCTCAGAATGTTAACGAAAAGGAATTGAGATATGTCCAAGAGCGTAGAACACCAGAAATGTGTGTGTGTGTGTGTGTGTGTGTGTGTGTGTGTGTGTGTGTGTGTGTGTGTGTGTGTGCTTCGGGGCGTATATTCTTCTTTAGTTAGTTGTCTCCTGTCAGTAAAGAATACACAGACAGATATTCTATGTGGTTATGCATGTGAGAAAGAGAGAGAGAGAGAGTGAGAGAAGGGTTCAGCAAGATAGTAAGACTCTCTCTCTCTCTCTCTCTCTCTCTCTCTCTCTCTCTCTCTCTCTCTCTCTCTCTCTCTCTCTCTCTCTCTCTCTCTCTCTCTCTCTCTCTCTCTCTCTCTCTCTCTCTCTCTCTCTCAACTCACAAATGATAGCAAAAACAAAAACAAAAAAAAAATCCCACTGCACTGGGGAAATAAACCAGAAACAAATGAATCCGAGAGTAACATTAAAAAAAAAGAGAGAAAAAAACCACATTATTCGAAAGAAATAATTTATTCTGACCGATATCACAGCCGGAACTTTGCTGATCAACATGTGATGGCCATTCAGCCTGCCTTTTTTTCCATCAGACCCACTATCGCCAACGCAAAAGATGAATCATAAACATATGTAATTAGTGGCCACCCTCCCCCCCTGTGAGGGCACGTGTTATTTGCATTGGCAACAGTTCCTTGTCATTGATGCCCTTGTTGTATGTAATCAATTAGAACGAAAGGGCTGTGATGCGTCGGGTCATACTCAATGCACAGCTTTGGATGAAGTCAAATGATATTCTTGAACATGAGGTGCCGGTGTGGATTCTAAACTGCGCACTTCCTGTTAGGTGAAGAGTAGATGTGTGTGTGTGTGTGTGTGTGTGTGTGTGTGTGTGTGTGTGTGTGTGTGTGTGCGTGTGTGTATGAACGATCGCTTCGCTCTCATATAAATATTAGAGAATTAAGTGAGCAATTATGAAATGATATGTAAATAACTCGTCTGAAAAAAAAAAGGGGGGAGGGTAGATGGTGATTCTTTACCCTCCCTGGCGCTCACACTAATCAAATGTATTTCAATTAATACATGAAAACCCGCGGGAGTAAACCCTGTTGTTTTATTTTATGATTCAATTAGGTAAACAGCTCATTTGCATATGGTATTTCAATCAACAGGTTGGTTTTTGGTGTTGGGCTGTTCTCCCACACAGAGGACCACACACATAAGCACATATCGGTGAAACAGAAACACGCACGAGTGTAGAACTTTACTCCCCACACAGCACAAACAGGTAATTACACACATAGACACACACACCTACGCACACACCTACACACACACACACACACACACACACACACACACACACGCACACACACACACACACACACACACACGCTGACTTTAACACATAAGTTTTACCTCGAATATGCCAGTCCACTCAACTTTATTAACATTTACTTTATGCTATATTTTATCATACACACATTTCTACATCCTCATAGATCTGTTCCTTGTGTGAGCAGCTGTCATGCCCATTGAGCCAATATCTCGTAACTATATTTTGTCTATCCTCCAACGATTCACCATTATCCCTTTATATCATGTCATATTCTACCATTACATTGTAACATATCATTATGCGATTAAGTCATATCATATCATTATACCATTATATCATATATCATCATATTATCTCATTTTTCTTCATATTCTCTCACACTCCATTAACAAGACCTATTGTCTCCTCGCCAATTCAGTTCCATTCTCTGTTCTTTCAACCCTTGACCCATTGTTACCATCTGGCCAGCACATGCAAGAGCTGATATCTCCCTCGCTCCCATACATTCCAGTCATCTTTCTCCATTACCTGTATTGCCCCTCGTAAACCATCATGGCATCCATTAACGAAGACATTTAAAAAAAAATATCAGGTGAGACATGATATCACCTCGTTTCGCCCGGGGACTTTCACCCTTATGACACTCTCCTTTCCTTTCGTACCTAAAGAGTGTTCTTCCCTCATCCTATGACCTCACCATACGCTCCCTCTATTCTCCCTCTGCATGACTTCACATCGTAGGTTCTCTCTATATTCTCCCTGTATGAGCCGCCCTTTGTCCACTCTCCCTGAATGACACTCATCATGCACTACACTCTCTCTCCTCTCACTCTTTGATTCCCACATATACACTCCCTAGCCCTCCCTATATAATTTACATTATACACTCTCTACTCTCCCTGTGTGATTCCTACCATACACTCCCTATTCACCCTATATATATACCTTCGACACCCAAGCTTGGATATCTAGGTCCCTTTACACCCTGTGTCGATATTCTCGCGTCCTACGTGTGCCACAATCGTTGGGAATATCCGTCCAAATATTCCACCCGTGTGTTAACCCGACACCAGACCTCCATATATCTATATTGTACATCCTCGACTCTCTCTCTCTCTCTCTCTCTCTCTCTCTCTCTCTCTCTCTCTCTCTCTCTCTCTCTCTCTCTCTCTCTCTCTCTCTCTCTCTCTCTCTAGATATCTATCTCTGCAATACTGCTGAAGGTTTGGTTGTGTGTGCTCACTATGTACCTCTGGAGAGGATGGATGATATGGTCACCTGATAACCCCAGGATATTGTGGTTGATAAGGACTGGAAGTGGTGTGACGTCCTTTATCTTTCTTCCTTCATTAGAAAACGATGTCGCCCCGAGGGGCAGTGAGTCATGTGTACTCTCTCTCTCTCTCTCTCTCTCTCTCTCTCTCTCTCTCTCTCTCTCTCTCTCTCTCTCTCTCTCTCTCTCTCTCTCTCTCTCTCTCTCTCTCTCTCTCTAAAACCTCAGCACGATACCAAATTCCTTTCTTTCTGATTATCTTTTTCTTTGACTCATAACACCTCCCTTTCACATTAGTGCATCTAATTATCGGATCTCATTTCCATATAAGTTTCCCACATAAACTGTGTATGTAATTAAGTTAATTACTCCCCCCCCTTTCCAAATATGTTTTGGTGGCCATATCAACAAATTAGGTCAAGATATCGTACATTTTAGATGGCATATGTGATGATTGATTTGAGAATTACCTTCTAATCCTATCCTAAGTGTGGAAAGATGTGATTTAGAGCGCTTCTCATGTAAATCACCTCCCATGCACGATGAATGTAATTGATTGTCTGCTTAATTATTTATTTATCTATCAATTGAATTGTGTGTGTACGTTTTCTGTATATTCAATGATAAAGAAAAATCTGAGGTTCATTATCTCTTTTAATTATCATTATTATCGTTATTGTATATGACTGTGTGGATGTTTCCAATACAGAATTTGATAAAA
>NC_092292.1:17146495-17171495 GCF_036320965.1 Panulirus ornatus
CGTCTTTACATACCAAAAGCATACATCCTTCTTAAGAGTGTCGAGTTATCCTTCCTTAAGGTTGTCGATCCCTCCCTTCTTAGCCCGTCGAGTCTTCCCTTCTTAGAGTGTTACATCCTCCCTTCGCAAGGTGTCGAGTCCTCCCTTCGCAAGGTGTCGAATCCTCCCTTCCTCGATGTCAAATCCTCCCTTCCCAGGTTGTCGAATCCTCCTTTCTTTCCAGGGGTGTCGAATTCTTCCCTTCTCACGATCTCAACGACCCCCCCCCCCTCTTAGGGTGTCGAATCCTCCCGTCTTAGAGAGTCGAGTTCCTTATAACTTAACGCAGGTTCTTGTTTTGTTTTGTCCCAGACATCGTCTAGGTACAAAGGGTGATTCCATCTGGGACGAGGAAGTTTCTGGCTCGACTGTAGCAAGCCTTTTTTCTATCTCTTGGCTCAAAACACAACATTCACGTCTCTGGTGAGATGAAGGGAAGTTATAAGTACCCTCTAACGTGTTGTTCGTCGGAGGGACTTTGAAAGAAAAAGGTAAAATCTGTGGAAACTTTTATATAAAGTTCTCTTTAACATCTTATTATCTCTGAGTTATTCCAGAGAGCTTCCTAACAGACGGGGATAAGTATATTTGTTCATTCATTCACAGTAACACAGCTATTAGAACTAGAGACTGTGATAACCTTCAATTCATTTCTTCTTTTGATGTAATTTTTTGTGTTCACCTTGGTCATGTGGTCTGGAGTCTGGCTCAGATAACGTTCAGGTGTTGGTGGCCATCGAATGCAGCAACACAAACATTTTTGCAATACTCCCGAGTATTTGGGGAGAAGAGACGCGATAATACGAGGGATACTGAGATCAGAATAAACTGAATTCTCCTGTAACGGGAATTCATAGTTGCGAGATGGTGTTCACTGTGAATAACATCATCGCATGAGTCTTCAATATTCAGACAATGAGTCTCGTATGTATGTGTGTGTGTGTGTGTGTGTGTGTGTGTGTTCTTCAGGATGATGAACGATGAATGTTCATGATCGAGTGTTATTGACGTGTTCTCCACGATGTTCGGGATCCTCTGTCAGTTTCTTCCAGAGGAGTTTGAGTGATGATTCTCCTTCTTCAGGATCTTCTTCACTTGTCTTTTACTATGACACCGAGAAGAGTTCAGTCTCGTCCAGGAACTTTACACCTGAAAGGAATTCATCATTTTTCATTTTACCGTCGCGACAGGGTTCCTGGAAAAGGGGATCTGGAAAAGGGGTCCTTGGATTGTATGATCAATAAGTTAAAGACTTAGCTTTCTCATAGGTTTCCTGCCTCCTTTTTTTTTTACTGTGTCCTGTGTTGAATGCGTCGACCCCCTCACCCCCTCAAGGCTTCAGTCCAAACAGCCATCCTCCTTGTCTTAAACAGGCTGGATTTACGATCGCTTTATGCATACGCTTAAATGCTAAATGCACGTTTGGAATAAAGGTCACCTTAAATCCCCCTTAATGCTTGCTAGTCCTATGTAGAGCCTCTGGGATTACAACGGAGAGAAGTGAGTTATGCGCTCAAGAGCCATGTAAACAAACTCGTAGTTCACGAATGCCATCTACCGGGGGAAAAAAAAAAGGTAAGTATTACGTTCGGGATTATGAGGGGGGAAAGGGTCGCTTTGGGCGACGAAACGTCGAAATAAAAAAAAAAGAAAATATGAAAGGTATTTATGAATGAGCCGTTTTGAAAACAGGTGAAAGGGAGAGAGAGAAAAAAAAATCATGATATTCCTGTAATAAACCTGACATGTATTCACAATTTTTGGATCTAATTGCTAGAATAAAACTCGTTATTCCCCAGAAATGTTTTCTTCCATAATATCAGTCAGGATCCCTCCGCCCGTTCTCTTTTTTTTTTTTGCCCCCATCTACACAGGGGGACGTAGATGGGTTGTTTACACTTGTATGGGGCGGCCAGCTGCCCCGTATGGAGGAAGCACAAATGTGTGTGTTCTCTTCTTGTTTTTTCCTTTGTTTCTCATCGCTTGGCTGCTGTCCATAGCCTGGGACCCCCAGTTTGCCACTGAGGACGAGTTCCGAATCCACGAGGGCGTCTGTCGAAGGGCAGCTCTGACCCCAGTACCTTCCTGCCGAAGGAAATACCAAGTCTGCCTCCTCGCTCGCTGGCGGGGAGAGAGAGAGAGAGAGAGAGAGAGAGAGAGAGAGAGAGAGAATGACTGATATTGATCAAGATTTTCTTTCTTGTCTTCCCCAAACACTTTACCTGCAGGAGAAAGACAAGTGTCACTGATGACAAGGGGTATCGACACTTGTTACTTCCACCACCCCTGTGAGAACACACTTTGTTTTCCACTGTATCCTCTCACGTCTGTCAGGCACACGTACTTCAGGCACAAGCATTTCAGATACAAAAGTACTTCAGGTACAAGTATTTCAGATACAAGCACCATTAAGATAATAAGAAATTCATTAGTTTCCTCTATTGTTCAGCTTTCTACTTCCCCTCCATATCCCTTCTAAATCCCCGTGTGATAGCTAGTGTAAACCCTGTCATTTGTATTTACATCATGATGAGAAAAAGTCTTTTTTTTTCGCCATCGGTGGTTGGGGTAAATTGTAAGAGAAAAACAGTAACTCGGGTCAGTGTAAGCCATGTTTAAAACTGGTACGCACGCTCGTGCAGTGGGTCAGGCACGCGCGTGCAAGGCGTACACACGCTCGTGCAAACTGACCGTTAGTTTGTGAACGTTCCACTCGATCTTTCTGTGGACGGAAAGATACAAAGAAAAAAAGTTCAGTCTGGTTCTTCGTCTTATTCAAGTCTTCACAACCGCACGATGCAACCAAGAACAACCAACCCGAAGGAGCTATATGGTTGCAACCACAACGACCACACCAACCCAGCTATAGCCCCAACCACCACAACCGCCACAAACACATCACAACAAACAGCATCAACACAACCACACCACGGCAACCAAACATCACCATAACCACAATACCACAAGTACACCACCACAACCATACCACAACAGTCATACCGACCTTAACTACCTCACCACAGCGACCCAACCACAGTTACCCAGTCACAACAACCTTTCTGCGACAGCCATCCAATCACAACCCCTATGTACAACCACCTATCCACAACCGTACCAACCACAATCACCCAGCCACAATCAATCCTCTGTCTCAACCACTCTCTCTCTCTCTCTCTCTCTCTCTCTCTCTCTCTCTCTCTCTCTCTCTCTCTCTCTCTCTCTCTCTCTCTCTCTCTCTCTCTCTCTCTCTCTCTCTCTCTCTCACTGGCAGTACTTAAAGGTGATCTGTAACGCAGACAGCCGCTATACAGACGCCACAGAACAATACTTGAGTCACACAGAAGGGAACAGACAGACACATTCTCTGTCTCACCAAAGATTTGAAAAACAAATGGGTTATTTTCGTAGGGAGAGAGAGAGAGAGAGAGAGAGAGAGAGAGAGAGAGAGAGAGAGAGAGAGAGAGAGAGAGAGAGAATATTTCTTTCACACAATAGACCATCCAAAATGTGTTGATCTCTGATAAGAAAATAAAGATGTAATATATATATATATATATATATTTTACCCTCCCTCCTCCCTCCCTCCCTCACGCAGTGTTGCAGTCGACCGACCACCCTGTGTAGTCTACATCTCGCGGCGTCATTTCAGATGTTTTCCGGAGTATGAATGAGAGATTTATCAACCTTCACAGCGTGGGACGCGCCCGCCACCCTACCAAAGACCCTGAGTGACAGTCCGGTCAGGCACCTGTCGCCTCCTCCACTCAACTAGTCAATAAATTTACCCAGAATGGAGCTTTGCAACCCTGTGTGTGTGTGTGTGTGTGTATATATATATATATATATATATATATATATATATATATATATATATATATATATATATAGGAAAGGATCACAATTTTGCGTGTAATCAAGATATTCCTATGAGTCCACGGGGAAAAATGAAACACGATAAGTTCCCAAGTGCACTTTCGTGTCATAATCACATCATAAGGGGCCTTCGTCAGGTCAACCCAGGTGACACACACACACACACACACACAACACACACACACAATCTGGTTTTCTCCTTGATATGCTGTGGTCTTCAGTATTTTCCTTCGTGTGGCTGCTGTAAGGGGAAAGGTTATCTGCAGTATGGTAGGGTCTGCTGGCCCGTATGCTGGTCACACCTGCTCTGGCCATACGTTAGATGGGTACGGGTGAAGGTGTGTGAACTTAGCTGTTTTCTGTGTTGTTTTCGGGGATACGATCGTTGAGCACGGACGGTATACACGATCGTTGAACACGGACGGTATACACGATCGTTGAGCACGGACGGTATACACGATCGTTGAGCACTGACGGTATACACGATCGTTGAGCACTGACGGTATACACGATCGTTGAGCACTGACGGTATACACGATCGTTGAGCACTGATGGTACAGTCCTTGAGCACTGATGGTTCGATCGTTGGGCACGACCGAATGACCCTTGAACACGACTGTATGACCCTTAGATATGATAACCTGGCCTTCGACCTGGCCTGTGACGGTCTGGCCTAAGGCAATGCCATCATACCCGAAGGATTCGAACCGTCGCACTCAAATGAGTAATATCAAAATACATTTACCTTTCAGTCAACTAATTATTATATCTACACTACTAAAAAAAAAAGTATGCAAAACACATGATTAAAAAGAAAATATATGCAGCAAATACCTGTGATAAAAAGAAAATGCTCCATGGAACGAGTATCGAAAGATAACAGAGATAAGAGAAGATATATTTTCAAACTCTCGTTTTCCGAAAGCCACCACCGTCTGTGCGTAAGATCCCGGTCACCACTGCATTCCCCGCCGTCAAGGTAAACCCGAGCGTGAGCAGGGAGGTCAAGGGGGAGAGAAGGATTTTTCTCCCTCCTCCCCCCAAGTGAAGGTTTCCTTAGACTCTGACTTCACAGACACCTTGGTCCTGGGCCAACTCTCGCGTCCCGGGTGTGGTTAAGGAGGCGAGCTTCAGAGGAGAGGGGGGAAAAGGACCCTTTGGGTATGTGTTTCAAACTTTCTGCATACTCGTGTCTTTTTCTGTTTATCTTCTGTGTCTGGTTACACACACACACACACACACACACACACACACACACACATATTCAGGGTCACACCACGGGTGCACAGACGCCGTTACTGAGGCTACATCACCGGCAGTAGACTAATCACAGTTCAGTCTCGTCCATGAACTTATCGCGTCAAAGGATTCCATTAGGAGGATCCTGGAAAAGGAGTTCTGTGGTAACATCCTGCAGGAGTATCGAGGGTAAATGTTTGAAATATATGTATCTGTATGTCACATATGAATTTTTTATTTTCTATTCACTGTGGTTCCTCTTTTTTTTTTGAGAAACGCCTTAAGTTGTTCACGGATGAACTTCCTTAACCTAATCGTAAAAAATTGGATTGATGAACACGATTTTCTGATGATTACAAATCACGTCTTTCCTTACAGAGGCATGAAAGAATGAGACTATATAATGCCTTTTCATAACCTGGAAACTTGGCAATATTTTTCATCTACGGTTCTTTAAGATAACTAAATTTTTCCATTTGTTCATTACTCATAACTAGAGTTAACCAAATATCCAGTTATACCTGGCCTTATTTCCAGCTATGGTTGACATCATTTTCAGTTATAGTGTTCACAAGAACCAGCCACGATTAACGTCTCGAGTTATATTTATCAATATTTCCAATCAACAGTATCGAGTTATAGTTAACGATATATATCCAGCCATATTCATCGTGCCCAGCTATGGCTAGCAATGTCTTTAGCTATAACTGACTTTCCCAGCAACAGGTAACAATATATCCAGTTATGTCTGATTTTTCCCAGCCATAGTTGATGATATTTCAAACTGCATTAAATTTTCCTCATTTACGACAGGTCTGGGACGTAGGGTCCTCTCAGCGAAACCGTCTCAGCCATTCCCTCTCAGCCATTCCCTCTCAGCCATTTCTTCTCAGCCATTCCTTCTCAGCCATTCCCTCTCAGGTCACAGCTCCTTCACCCAACTTTTATCAGACTTTCAGATATATTGGTACATTCTCTCCGTCTCTGTCGAAGGCCCCTCCTTGTCTTTATGAGTGACTCACTTGCCTCATAAGCTTAGGAGGCATGTCCCACCGTGTGATGAGGGAGATAGCTGACCCACAAGCCTAGAATGTGAGTCTCTTGGTATGAGACTCATGAGGAAACCAATTACTCAGCCTCCATGGTATCATTACAAGACATGAACTTGTAATGAAGAAGTTCAAGCCATATTGTAAGTCTGAAAGAAGCCCTGCGGGTTTGAAGTTAGCAGTCTGAAGCTACCTTCTTGAAGTTAGCAGTCTGAAGTCAGCTGCCTGAAGTTAGCAGTCTGATGTTAGCAGCTTACAGTTAGCTGTCTAAAGCTAGTGGCCTGTCTGAAGTTAGCTGAGACCCTCATCATGCAAGATCATCATCTTCGACAGTCATTTGTTTATTTTCATCTCTCGGTATTTAGCAAGAGCTGAGTTTCCAGCGTCAGGACTCTGGAGGTGTCCCTCCACAGCCAGTCATTCTGCTCATGCATGGTCCTCAGTGGCTTCCACGGTAGCCAGGTATGGTAGAATACGCCAGAGTAACGAGCTGTGGCACTGCCAAGAAGAGGTTTGCCCCATTTGAATGTGAAGCATCAACTCGTCCTTATCCTCAACTTTGGCTATGACCTTCGTCTGAGCACCTGAGGTATTTGCTAGATGCAATCTGATGCTATGATCTATATGATCTATAGCATATACTAAAGCTAACTCGCCTTCTGATTATAATTACGCATGAAAGTATAACTGAAGAAAAGGTAGAAAGGAAAGGGAAGGGTGTGAAACGATATGATAAACAGAGGAGCCGAAGTGAAAATAAGATGAAATGGATAAACTAATCGTCGAAAACAAGAATCAGAAATCCCATAGATTTCACTGGTGTTATTAAATATATTTTGCTGTTTTAGTATGAAATTATTGGGGGGGGGCACTAAAATCCATGCAATACGCGGGTGAAAAAAAAAATTATGGAAAAATTACATGAATTTTTATGGTGAATATGAAGGCGTATAATGAGGTGTTGGTCAGCATGATGAAGGCTGGTGTCGGTCAGCTAATTACGTCAGGTGATTACGTCAGCTGATCGCGTCAGCTGATGTTGATTGGCTTTAAACACGCGCCCACACTTGCTGTCGGTGCAGAGGGAGAGAGAGAGAGAGAGAGAGAGAGAGAGAGAGAGAGAGAGAGAGAGAGAGAGAGAGAGAGAGAGAGAGATGCCTCTTTTGGATATTAATGGTGACAAAATATCAAAGGAAGGACTGTGAAGATCACGTAAGGGAGGAGAGGAAAGTAAGTTGGGTGATGATAGTCGTGAAGTAATGGATGACATAAAGGGGCGCTCACAGTGGGAAGGAGGAGACTAATGAGTGAGGAAATGGGAGGAGGAAATGACATGGGAGGCAATGATAAGGGGTTCGATGGGGAAAGGGGACATCAAATAGGCACGGTTGTAAATGGTAGGAGAGTGATAGGGGTGAGGGAATGAGGAAATAGTTATTGATTTGGGGAAATAATATGCCAAGCGAGGGTGTAATAGGGGAAAGGAACCGATGGATGAATTAGTGAACACAGGAAGAAAGTGATGGATGAGGCTATGATAATAGGGGAGAATAACTGATGGATGAGCTCGCGAGTAGAGGATGGGTGTGATGGAATGAGGCAGTAGTAGGGGAGGGGAAGTGATGGATGAGTGAGTAGATAGGTTAAGGATGGGTGGTGGATGAGGCTGTATCAGGGATGGGTAACGGATGAAGGAGCTTCTAAGCACAGGGAAGGGAAAATATGGATAAGACTGTAGCAGAGGAGAGGAACCATCGCATGAATTGATAATAGGGGGAACGTAATGATGGATATGGCATGAATAGGGAGTGAAATTGATCAAAGGGTTACAAATAGGAGATTGGAACGATGGTTTAGTGATTAATTGGGGAAAAAAAGGCCTCAGAAGACCTTAAGGGATGAAGCAGTAATAGGTAATGATAGGGACAGGGATTGATAATGATCAGTAGAGAAGGTTATGATAGCTGATCAATAATGAGAGAAGGAAAGAAAACGAGGAGAGTAAATGAGTTAAAGACATCGGCAAGAAAACCGACTGATGAAAGGAAAGGGAAGGGCTTTCCACCCCTCCTTTCCCAAATTGCCACCTGGGATTACCCTTGCCGTCTCGTGATGTCCCCGGCATTTCATAGGATTATCTCGTCCAGCGGGGGATTTATTATCTCGTCCACGATGGGATTTACGAGCAGAGAAACAGGGATTTTTAGTACCACTGCAGCAGGGAAGAGTGATGTGTGTGTGTTGAGTCAACCTTATCTTCGTTATCCTCAAGATAAGAGAGAGTTTATCTTTCTACAAGCTGCCACATGACACATATATGTATCCTTGTCTTAGCATCATGCCCATGTGTAAGCCAGTCTCCCAACTTCCATAGATGTATCCATTATCATACGTCCAATGTTAACTAACTCTTTAACAAGCAGTAAGTACCAATAACACTCAACAAACAAGCATGATATGCCTCTGACACTCAACCATAAGCACGTAGTATCCCTGGCACTCAGTAACAAGCACTCATACTTCTGGTACTCAGTAACAAGCACTCATACTTCTGGTACTCAGTAACAAGCACTCATACTTCTGGTACTCAGTAACAAGCACTCGTACTTCTGGTGCTCAGAAACAAGCACTCATACTTCTGTTACTCAACAGCAAGCACTCATTACCTCTGGCAATCAGTAACAAGCACTCAATACCTCTGGCACTCAAGAGTGCTTTCACTCCTACTCTTCTTCTCATCTCAAGCTTCGGGGAGGATTAAAAGAAAAGAATAGAACATAATCAAACCAAAAGCTTGAAGATGGAAAAGCTGATTATCCAGACAAGCTTGATTTTAAGAGGGTCTTCCAACGGTGGCACTCAAGATCCACACTCTGTACAAGGAAGGTGGAAATCCTACATAGCTCTCCCTCCTGTGTGGGGGGGGTAAGACAGACGTATGACGTATGTTTTTCATTGTGTTTACAAGATAAGACTGTCAGTCTCTGATGTACTTAAGGTGTTTCAGTTCTATTTCTCTGCGTCCTGTACCCTCGAAAAGCGGCTTTATATACATATACCCTGTAACCTCTGTAACGCGTCTTCTGTACCCTGTATCCACCGCGACCCAACTACTGTACCCTGTTACCTCTGCAATGCGTACTCTGTGTCCCTCTCTCCTTCACAGCGCATCCTCCCTATCCTACGCACGTCTGTTGTCACCCTCCATAGACTCCGCCTTATCTCCGGCAATACGCGCTCAAGGGCCTCGAGAGGAGGAGGAGGAGGCACTTGACCTTCCGCTCAAGTGCCTGGTGACACCGGCGTGTGCTTGGTGTCAGAACCTGTACCACTGATGTAAGAGGTTGACCCCCTGGACGTACCTGACCTTTTACTGGGACGAGCGATGTCCTCCTTAGATGTACTTGTTTCTGGTCGAGAGAAGACGCTTGATTTATCATACTATATATATATATATATATATATATATATATATATATATATATATATATATATATATATATATATATATATATATATATATATAGAATATGTTAAATCTAGAAGATATGAGAGACTTACACATCGCTGAAGCACTGATAATCAGCATCCAGAACGCGGGCCAAGAAAGGAAACTGCGACTACATTACCCAGCACTACGTCTCAGCCAATGAGCACACGGTGGTAAATGCACGTCCGGCTTTTGGTATTACCCAGGCTCACCGTACTAACCGCAGTCATTCCCACCTCTCAACCCGCTGCTGCTGAACATGATTTGGTGGATGCAGGGTGGAAACGCCGAGACTGATCTCGGAGGCATCGTGTGCCACTTTCACCTCCAAGTAAACGTAAGGATATGAGACAAATGCAAGTTTCAGGTATGAGAATATGAAAATAAGATTAACTGATCATTATAACAGAATATGTTTACAAGATCTGATGCCAGCACACACACACACACACACACACACACACACACACACACACACACACACACAACATCACCACACTTCATACCATATGGTCTTCTTCATCACCATCTTCCTCATCATCATTATCTTATTTGGACCATTCTTCTTTTCTCCCATTCTTCTTCTTCTTCTTCTTCTTCTTCTTCTTCTTCTTCTTCTTCTTCTTCTTCTTCTTCCTCTTCTTCTTCTTCTTCTTCTTCTTCTTCTTCTTCTTCTTCTTCTTCTTCTTCTTCTTCTTCTTCTTCTTCTTCTTCATTTCCCGCTGGCACCATAATTCTGAGGATCAGCCGCGAGAGTCCTGTGTGAACGTTCCCTCCTAAATAACCCTGATCTATCCTCCTTAAGCGCTCATAATTAATTCAGGGTTGTGACCGTTCTCGTGTCGTCATTATTCTCTCTCTCTCTCTCTCTCTCTCTCTCTCTCTCTCTCTCTCTCTCTCTCTCTCTCTCTCTCTCTCTCTGGAAGATACAGTTTTCATCTCGGGGTCATTTTCAGCGTGCCGCCCAACTCGTAATTTTCCGTCAAAATCCTCAAAAAAAAAGTAAAAAGAAAAAAAAATCCAAATTCTCCCTTGGGAAGTTTGAGAAGACCGTCTTTTGCATGGCCTTGAGTCTGCTCGTACTGCTGTGTTGGGGGGGCGTCCCTTCTGCTCTGTTGAGATGATCTTCCTCCTGTGTTGTAAAATAGGCTGCTCTTCCTGTGTTGTAAAACACCCGTTAAAGTATGTTCTGAATACGTCCATATATATATATATATATATATATATATATATATATATATATATATATATATATATATATATATATATATATATATATATATATATATATGAAAAGGTAAATTCATTTAGTATTTTGCAATTATTACGTGTGAAAAACCTTATGCATTTTGGTCGCGTTGAATGACACATACGTGTTTTAAACTAGTTTGTGTCGGGTTGTTTTATGCTTGTTAAGCAGTTTAAAACGGTACGATGCCTTTCCAGCAACGTATGAGGAAGAATGTTATTTGTCTTTCTATTCGTCGGCGAAATGTACATTAAACAACCCCCCCCCCACGACGGTACAGCCCTCGATCACCAGGGTACGATCCACGAGCAAGACGGTACCGTTCTTGGGTATGGTGGTATGACCTTTGACCTTAGTTTTATAGCCCAGGTCATCCCACCCAAAGGTCGCACCGTCGTGCTCAAGGGTCGTACCGTCGTGCTCAAGGGTCGTACCGTCGTGCTCAATGGTCGTACCGTTGTTCTCAAGGGTCGTACCGTCGTGCTCAATGGTCGTACCGTTGTTCTCAAGGGTCGTACCGTCGTTCTCAAGGGTCGTACCGTCGTGCTCAAGGGTCGTACCGTTGTGCTCAAGGGTCGTATCGTCGTGCTCAAGGGTCGTACCGTCGTGCTCAAGGAATCGAAATGGAAGGTTAGGATAGCTTTATCTTAATGTTGATGAATGTAGTATATCAACTTTCGTATTGTTACTTGATCTCTTATAACTAATAAAAAATGAATGACGTTTCAGAGTTTTCTGTAAACAAATATAGAATAGAATCACACACACACACACACACACACACACACACACACACACACACACACACACACACACACACACACGTGTGTGTGTATATATGCATGTAGATCTATGCACACATCCTTAAACTATTTACTTACTCAGAAATCTTGTGGCTACAGCAACAGGAACATCACTTACCTGAAAGACAAAAGAAAGAGGAATATGTATTCCTTCATTTAAGAGGAACTAAAGACGAATTTATCGAAGAGAAATACATTACATGAGCCATTGACAACTCAGGGGTAAGCCATTTTGATATCTGTTCCTCTCCTTACACCACGAAGCTTTGGAACTCTCTACCCTTTCATGTCTTTCCCAGTAACTATGACCTAGCATGACTTTTAAGGCTAGGTTATTCACGTCCTCCAAAATTCGTTAGAAAAAGTTTCCCATGTCTCATCTTTTTCCCCTTTCATTAACCCCTCGAAGTTTCAATTAAGGCCAGGCCTGGACGTAGACTTTTGTTCGTGACTGGAGCCTCCAACGTAAAAGAAAAAAAAGGTAGTGTAGTACTATTAAAAACAGATGAGACAAGCATTATTGTAAACAGGTGAGACTGCTGTAAACGGGTGAAACAGCTACTGTTGTCAACAGAGGAGACAGACAGTTCTGTCAACGGAGGAGAGAGATATTAGCATCAAGAAACAGTAGTAAGAGTCGAACGGAGAGAACTACAAATTAAGAGAAAGAAAGGAAAAGCGGAACTAAAAGAAAACAAAAGAAAAAGAACAGGAAGTAAATGATAACAACAAGAGGATAAACAAAAGAAAACGAAGATAGAATATGAAAGAGAACGAAGATGAAATACGAAGTTATAACCCAGAGTTAAAGAATAGGAGACGAATGATGAGAATGACCAGAACGGAAGAAAAGGAAGTTTAAGATATAGAGAACATAAAGTAAAGATCAGTAAACGTGATAGCGGAAGACTGTGGTTATAAAAAAAAAAAAAAGGTTCATAAAAGACAGACTGGAATGACGACGACTTTAAGAAATGGACAAATGATTTCAGAAAAGATAGAAAAAATATATGCAGAAGTTCTCGCTAAATTATCAAAGGGATATTAGAGATACGTCTTGTCGGACCTGATTTTTAATTAATGATTGAAGGAAAGACTTTTAACCTCTTGGGGGAAAATACGAGTAGAAATTAAGGCAAGCGGGAATAAAAAGGAAGTAATTAGCAACATGAAGGGAAATGGATACAGCAGGAGCAAATCGAAGGAGGAGGCAAATGATTATATTTTTTTCTATCGATTGGAAACGTCGTCAAAATGGAAATTGAAAGGAAAGCAATCATCATCCCTAATGATGGGGAGGGGAAGGACGAAAGAGCTAGCCGGTGATTGGCCGAGGTCAACCGAGGTGGGGAGGGGTGGGGTCTCATCAGAGCCAATTAGAATACCCCAAGAGGTGAGTGAAGTAGGCACCACACTCCCCGTCCTCACGGTTCGTCAAATTCATTTAATTAATAAAAAAAAAAAAAACATACTGAGATGTGTGTGTGTGTGTGTGTGTGTGTGTGTGTGTGTGTGTGTGTGTGTGGGTGTCTGTCTGTCTGTCTGTCTGTCTGTCTGTCTGTCTGTCTGTCTGTGTGTCGGTGATTTTCACTCGTAGAGAAAATCAATAAGAAAATTCGTGATATCTAAATATTTTCATCTTACTGATATAAGAACAAGAAGCTTTGGGTAATAGATATTTGTATATCACTTAGATTTCTTATACTTTGCCGTCCCCTACCATGAGATTAAAGAGTAGATGAGGCAATAGATGTCCCTAGATCTCCAGATATGTAAGGTTTAGGGCACATGAGAGGGGTTTTGAACCCATCCATGAGAATCGAAGAATCTCTTTACGTCACAACTATCAGCATTGAAACGAGACATGAATTCTATTTGAGGTTTCGTAATTAGTTAGGTCACATGACCTCACATGACCCATGTCGTCTCAGTTTTCATCATGGGTCATGAGTATATTTGCTCTACGGCGTCTATGCAGTCAGTAAACACAACATCCTTGGTACACATGTTTTACCTGAGGCAGGTGTCGAGTGGCAGGTAGCAGACAGATGAACCGGTCGCATTTGCTCTCGTCTGCAATTCTCCATACACGAACACACACACACACACACACACACACACACACACACACACACACACACACACACACACACCTGTTCTGCAGAGTTACTTTGATGTAAGCAATAAACTCCCTCGCTTTTACATCTTCGCGTCAACAACTTTATATGCCCTCAAAAATGCCACTTCGAAAAGGTACAGGCGTTATTAATTCATTATATATATATATATATATATATATATATATATATATATATATATATATATATATATATATATATATATATATATATATATATATATATATAATTCGTAATACCTAATTGTATCCATTGGAACTTACGTGTCTAGAAAGATTTGTGGATATATATTCATAATTTCTACAGACGTAAATGCATGTATATGTTTAAGCTGAAATGTAGAATTATTTGCATATCTATATTTGAATGTATCTATGTATGTATCCTTCGCAAGATACACAATGATCCTTAAGTAAAACTGAGGTTCTGCTCTTTGTGTGAGAGAGAGAGAGAGAGAGAGAGAGAGAGAGAGAGAGAGAGAGAGAGAGAGAGAGAGAGAGAGAGAGATTACCTTTTGTTGTCGTACAACAGCCACTTAGTAGTACAGGAATTCCTCACTCATATCTTATCTTCCTTTCTTTAAACTTGTTATCTTGGGTACGTGATAGATAATCTCGTATATACATCATCCTCAACTTACTGTTGCTGTCCTGCGTACATGATGGGGGTCGATGTGATAATGAAGACGATTCGCTAAGAGGGAAAAAAGAAATTGAGTAAACTGCCTAAAAATCAATATTGCTATTTTCAGCCTCGTCCCCCCCCCCCCCCCCCCCCCCCCCCCCCCCGGGAATATTTCCAGCTGATATAAACTGAGGCGAGGAGTGAGCTCGAGTGAATTAAGTCCACTCACCCTAGGCTCCGAGGGACCCCAGGGTCAATATTGGCACTTGTTGTGACCTCATAGTGTCGCCCGTTCAGGCACGTGGGTTCGGCAAGACCAAACACCCATCTTTTTTTTTTTTTATTTTATTTTGCCTTGGCGAAGCGTTTGTCCCCAACGCCCTTGACTGAGGTGGTTCTGGACTGGCGCATTCTAGACGTACGTCCTCAGCGCCTTTGAACGAGTGGGGTCTTAGAATTGAGCCCCTCCTACTCCTCCTCCTCCCGACAGCCCATGGCTGAGAGTGGGGTCTTACGATTGAGCGCCCCCTAGACAGCCCATGGCTAAATAGGTCTTGAACTAGTGTCTTCCAGACGTTGGTTTCCAGCGTCCTTCGCTGCTGAGCAGGTCTTGTTCAACATGCCTTCCAGATGTGTATCCTCAGCGGCCTTCGCTGGACAGGTCTGGACTGGACTGGGGTCACAGGCTGTCGTTTACCCAGACTTGAACACCAAATCGTTCCAGTTTCATTCGACACTGGAAAACCTTATCACTTTACTCTCTCTCTCTCTCTCTCTCTCTCTCTCTCTCTCTCTCTCTCTCTCTCTCTCTCTCTCTCTCTCTCTCTCTCTCTCTCTCTCGCTGGCGGATTACCTCGACAGGCGTCCGGCTAAGGGCGTGAGGGTGTTGGGGAAGATTAAGCAACTCGACAGTCGACCGGAGAAGAGGGTAGGGGAAATGGTGTGAGGAAAATACATTTTTATTGGTCGCGATTTCCACTTTCTGGGCCGTCCTGTTGGCGAGGTGTTTATAGGTGTAGTGTAGCCTCAACCACGCACCCAGCGAACCAGAACCAAGGTGTACTGTAGAGTGTACTACCAGGGTGTAGTAAGGTGAACCACTAGGGTGTAGTAGGGTGTACCACTAGGGTGTAGGGTGCGTCACTAGGGCATTAGAATACACTCTCAGTATGTGGTAGGCTGTACACTATGGCGTACGGTCTACAGAGGCTGGGCACACACACACACACACACACACACACACACACACACACACACACACACACACACACACACACACAGGAACTCACTGGTAATCCTAAGGACACAGTGTTCGTCAACACCTCCGTCAGGGTAGACAAACACAGGACCATCGCACAACCTGGTATACCAGCCTAGCTACACTCCCTTCCTCCTCCCTCCTGAGCATCTTAACGAGTTTCAAACATGCCCGTCCGCCTGGCTGACTCTGCCCTTGCCATTCATAATTCAGAGTTACGGTCTCGCGATTGCATTTGATGACAGAACGCACCATTACCGGTGAAAGGCGGGCTTCCACTTGTGGAACCGAGTTTCTAATCACTGTTTGGACTACGAGGGTTTCACCGTCAACGGTAAAATGCTTTTCTTTTCTTTTCTTTCCCTCCCTCGTGCGGGCATGAAGCACCTGTGTATAAAATCAAGAAAGCCCGAAGTGATGTTCTGTGTCAACATTTGCGACCCGTCTTAGGGGTGTGGGGTGAGGGGACACGTGTGTGTGGCTCACATGTGCATCCCTGGTTGAACAAATGTTCAGGGAAGCGGCATCGCTGACGAACAGATTCCCTGGACGTGAGATCTGTTTACCAGCCGTTGCTCCAGCGGGAGGGTAAACAGAGGTGGAGACAGGAAGGAAGAACCATGTTCTTGGTATAAGTTCCTGCCTTTTGATGCACGTCGACATTGCTATAACATCTCCAGGATGTTTTTTAAGGTTGTAGTCTGAGAGACTGATGTATTGTCTCATAATCTCCCTCACTGAAAATGAGTGCCATCCTCATACCTCATAATTGGTGCCTTATTGTCTGGGTTCTCAGGTGCTCGCGAGATTGCCAAGGGGGCCCCACGCCCAGCCATATGCCTCCATACTACCTTCCCCCTTCTCTTACCCCGACACCCTCCCGGTCAGCCAGCGTGCGTTATTAGGCGTCGCAAGCGTCACCTAACTACGTCACAACGCTGCGTCACATATCGTCACATCAAGATGGCCAGTATCAAGGCGTAAGCAGCGGAATCGACGAAAAAGACTTTCATTCGCTTATATGATTTTTTTTTCTCTCTCCTTCTCTCGTGTATTAATGTGTGTGTGTGTGTGTGTGTGTGTGTGTGTGTGTGTGTGTGTGTGTGTGTGTGTCTTTATATATAGATATGAATCTCTCTCTCTCTCTCTCTCTCTCTCTCTCTCTCTCTCTCTCTCTCTCTCTCTCTCTCTCTCTCTCTCTCTCTCTCTCTCTCTCTCTCTCTCTCTCTCTCTCTCTCTCTCTCTCTCTCTCTCTCTCTCTCTCTCTCTCGGCCATCTCCCTCCCCCTCCCGCTCCCTCCTCCCTACAGCACATAACACCCTCTCCCTCCATAATTAGGCAACAACTTGATCAAGCACGAACTGGACACTAATTACCGCTTGTTCGTCTTCGCTCCTCACGACATCCCAAGATGTCTGGCCGCTCCTCCAAAATTCGTAACAATTTTCTTACAAAGTTGTCAGCACGGACTGTATGAAAATTGTCAGGTATCCTCACTAACCTACGAGGGGTTTTTTTGGAGGGAGGAAGGAGGAGGAGGTCAAAAGTACACCTTCTTTCTTTTCTCAAGGACACTACCGTCCCTTATCTTGCCTCCACAAACTTCGTAGATAAGAATCATTGATTTCCGCTATGGCTTATTCATCCATGAGCGCGTGCGCTCGTCCGTATAACCCTCACGTTATTTGTGTGGAAGATAATTGGTCTGTGTTGATCTTGGCTTGATAAAGTCTCTTACAATAGGAGGGTCGGGTGGAGTCTACTGTTGTAGTGGGGTCTGGGGGAGCCCACGTCAATTATGAGGGTTGGTGGAACCTTCGTCAATCAAAGGGTTGGTGGAGACCAGGTCAATTATGAGGTTGGTGGAGCCCACGTCAATTATAGAGTTAGTGGAGCCTCAAAATATTTCAAAACTTTTCTGTTTTATAAAACTTTTATACAAATAATAATTATGGATCTAATAACTCTGAATTTCTTATT
The DNA here is from genome assembly GCF_036320965.1 of Panulirus ornatus. NCBI lineage: Eukaryota > Metazoa > Arthropoda > Malacostraca > Decapoda > Palinuridae > Panulirus > Panulirus ornatus. Next base: position 17,164,238 of record NC_092292.1, read on the forward strand.
CCACCTCATCGCTATTAACAATTAGAATATTTCCCCCCCCCCCCAAGTCCTATTTACGTATTCAAGAAAAGTCATTCAAATCCCATATGACTGTCCTAAAAGTCATTCAAATCCCATATGACTGTCCTAAAAGTCATTCAAATTCCATATGACTGTCCTGAACTCATCAGGACTCGAGTCTTGGCTGTGTTTTAAGGTTAGACCATTAGCGATGAATATGGTGGCGTGGAATGGTCGGCCCGCCCCATCCTTTACGACGGTAGGACTCACAGTGCAACGGAATGGGGGAAATGACTGTCCTTCTCCCACAGTGAGTTATTATTCACCAAATGCTCTCAGGATGAACGCTTGAGCTGATATCTACCAACTGCCAGTCCTACTCTCATGCCCATGCGAAGGAAACGTAACCAAGACTTCTCGAGTTGTATCATATCACTGATACGTTATCCGAACACTGATAGCCTTTGATCTTAATGTATTTCAAGTATACGAGATCTGTGTGTGTTTTTCTTTCTCTTTTGTTTCAATAAAAGGTTTGAAACTTTTGTAAGAGTAAATCAAGAGTTTTTTTCTTCTTTCACGAGAGTTTGAATGGTAGTCATATATATGATGCTTAGTTTTTAAACCTGTTTACTAACACACACACTGATCACTGAGGGGGACCCCATCCCTGCTGAGACCACAGTTCATTCCCTCGTTTGATTCCGTGTGAAATTCTCTCTCTCTCTCTCTCTCTCTCTCTCTCTCTCTCTCTCTCTCTCTCTCTCTCTCTCTCTCTCTCTCTCTCTCTCTCTCTCTCTCTCTCTCTCTCTCTCTCTCTCTCTCTCTCACACACGTACGTAACTGGTCACGACGTCATCAACGCGATCGCTGCTGGATTCCTCCCGCCGCTGACGATAGCAGTTGGGTCGCTCGAGACACAATAGACCCCAGGCGTGTATCATCACAACAGAGACCCAGAGTACGGGATGCCTTATCTCCCTTAATCCATCATCTCGCCTTTATGAGGTGCGCCTTATCGGGCAGCTGATGTCGTTTGGCAATATTTTGGCTTCCTTGTTTATCCTTGACGTGGCATAATGGTTTCTCGGTGCCAGACGAGGTGTTATTTTAACTTGATGGTTCAGTATCTCTTCACGATCTTATGATTTCCAAATCTATCAAATGAGATTTGAGGCTTATACTTGTATTTCAGATGATCGTTTACAGAAAGAAAAAAAAGATCAAAATAGTGCACTGAACAACCAGATTACTATTAATCATTGATCCCTCAATGACCCCAGGCTGCGTTACTCGTATCACACCTACATTTTCCCAGACCAGAGGGTCTTAGAAATCATCTAACCTGCCTCTGTGGCCACACCTCCTGCCAGGCCATTGTAGACGGGAGCAATACCAGCCACACCTCCTGCTGGGCCACTGCGGCCAAGGGCGTCATTGGCCACACCGCCTCCCGACGCAGCTCCAGGTTCTCTTTAAAGTCGAGTGTTGGCAACGCCAGGCGTCCGCCAACACACAGTACCTGCCAACAACACCTACTGACCCTTGAGGGTCAGTTCAAAACCCAGGGCGTCATACTGAAGGGTCGTACCATTGCACTCAAGGGTCGTACCCAAGGGTCATACCGTTGTGAGGTGAAGGGCTATACCGTCGTTCGTGGTGTGGAGGTCGTACCGTCGTGTGCTGAAAGGCTGTACCGTCGTGTTCAAGAGTCGTACCGGCATGAACAAGGGTCGTGCCATCGTGTTCAAGGGTCTTACCATCGTACTCATGGTCGTACCGCGGAGCTGAGGGGCCGCCGTGGGACATTTACAGAGTTCGATCATCTGGGGTGAGGGGGGAAAATTGTGTGTCTCGTCTCGCAATGACTCGTTCAACTCGCCTAACTACACACACACACACACACACACACACACACACACACACACACACACACACACGCCGCTGAAGGGGAGGAGGGTTGGTCATAAAACGGTTGCATGAGGAAATTTTTAGTATGAGAACTCGTGAGGCCATGCCTGCTTGAGTCATCCCAGTTATGAGGGTCATAAAAAAAAGGCAAGACTGGTTTTATGAGTCGAGCCTCACAAGGACTTAAAAGTGAGCCCAGCTGGGGAGGTTACAAACATATGACTTTTATATATATATATATATATATATATATATATATATATATATATATATATATATATATATATATATATATATATATATATATATATATATATATATATATATATATATATATGACCGTGTCACACACACACACACACACACACGTATATGACGTTTCGTACATATCTGTTCATTTCATCTCTCAAGAAATACCCTCCTGGCAAGCACTCTGCACAAACTAAATATAAACGGTATAGATCCAAACTGGGGAAAATCTGGTAGTTTCTTGTTTTTTTTCTTTCAAAGATTTGATTTCACTGTATACTACCTCGGGCATCGACCTACACCATCAAAGAGGTAGGTAGCTACAACATCAAAGAGGTGTGGTCTGACCTGTCTGCCTCTCTCTCTCTCTCTCTCTCTCTCTCTCTCTCTCTCTCTCTCTCTCTCTCTCTCTCTCTCTCTCTCTCTCTCTCTCTCTCTCTCTCTCTCTCTCTCTCTGCTCCCAACCACAAACCAACCTTGTCGCAGAGGTTTGAATCCTCGTAGAGACTCGCTGTGGGGGCGTTGCACGTCTGTGTCTGTCTGTCTGTGACGATATAATCATCAGTGGCCATGTATACATACGTATACATATGTATATATACATACATACTGTCAGTGGAGGCGGGAGAGTCAGCTGGTTCTGTCCCAAGTACTGAAGCCACTTCAGGCGATTTCATGACAACAGATTTCATGAACGGGTCATCGTCATGGGAGGGTCATGACGGTCCTGGTTATAGCTACTCCGGCGGCTGAGGAATGGGTGGTGAGGGGGTTGGGGGGGAGAGTGGCCGCTTGTACCCTGGGTCTCTGCAGTCCAGCGAGGCCATATTCGAGGCCGATGGCATGTCGGTGTAATCAAGCTTACCGTAAAGTGCCGAAGCTTATCGTAAAGTCGATGACGAGCTTTAGCCGACCGTGATTGCGAAAGACTTGATGGGGATCGTAGAAAATTATACTATTACTCTCGAAGTTTTGAGTCTCTAGGAGTTCACGAAGGTGGTGTCGAAGTATTGTCTCCTTGTGCTGACTATTTCATCTCGTCAATAGAATTTTTATCAATTTTAAAGTAATTTCTGAAAATATTCGCCTCAAAATTATCAATTTCAAAGTAATTTCTGAAAACATTCGCCTCAAAAAGTGATGAAACGATGCATCTTTTTTTAAAGCGTGGAATTCGAGAGTGTGAGTTTTCTTCATCGTAGACAAAATTTCTTAACCACGAAGGCACTTTAAAGGAATCGTCATGTATTTTAGGAAAGTTCTTAACCCACAGACAGACAAACAGACAGACAGACAGATAGACAGAGAGGAAGACAGACAGAAGAACAGAGAGGAAGACAGACAGACGGACAGAGAGGAAGACAGACAGACGGACAGAGAGGAAGACGGGGTCAAAAAATACGCCACCCTCAAATATTTACTTGAGGGACTCAAGTGCTGGGAGAAAACGAGGAGATGTCTGTTTTCTCAGGAGAGGATAAGAGAATTTCGTCCCCAGTGACTCAGCTCCTCTTCCCCCCACGAAGAGAGTGAAGGGTCAGGAAGGAAGAGAAAGGGGAAGGAGGAAGAGGAGAAGTGAGAAGAGGAGTCACGAAAGAAGAAGGAGGGAAGGAAGGAAGGGAGCGCCACAAGATACTGAGCAAGGGAGGGGAATAAGGTGGAAGGAGGCTGGAGATGTGTGTGTGTGTGCGTGTGTGTGTGTGTGTGTGTGTGTGTGTGTGTGTGTGTGTGTATAGAGGTAGCCAAGTCGTGGCCTCTGAGAGTGGCTGATTATGGGTAAACTCACCGGGGAAAGATGGTGGGTAAAGAAAGAGTTGTGGGTTGGCATTATCTAGGCATTCGCAGGAGATAGGCGAAGCCACGGTCCAGGTTAAAGGGAGGATCGTGGAGGGAAGTCCCCGACGGGAGGAGCCGGATTGGGAGGGAAGTGGCAACAAGGAGCGGAAAGATAGGCCTGCGTGTTCATCACGGTGGAAACAATCGCCAGAGACATGATCAAACTTATGGACCTCCATAATCCATGGAGGAGAGGGAGGTGGTGAAGGCTCACCCACCGGAAGAACGTTGTTTATTATGGTAATCTCCGAGGCAGCGAGGAAGACCCTTGCGGAGCCTTTAAAATGTCTCATTTACTTTTGCCTTATCTCGAGTTCCTTTTTCAGAAGAGTCGGGTCGATTCCTACGGTGGTGAAGGGCGCCCCAATGGTGGTCAGGGGGTGTCTTAGACCTGGCCAAGTGGGGATCTAGAATGTGTTTGGGAGAGCGCCAGCAGTGTCGGGAGATGTTTGGAAGGGATCTGGAAGTGTTGAACGACGTTTAAAACGGGTATTAAGGAAACGTCTTATGAAGGTCGTTGGGCTTTTTTTTTTTTTTAAAGACACGACTGAGAGAAGCATTGTCAATGGAGGCTAAGAGGAGACGATCAGGTTTACCCTCGTCCGTGTTTTTCCAGGTTTGCCCTACACATGCGCCTTACCTATGTCCTCACCTTGCCTTACACCTAGCCCTGCACACCTCACCTACCCTACTCCTTGCCCTACCGTTTTCCTTACCCCCTCTCCCCGACCCCGCCCCCCATGATGTTTCCAGTAACGGAGTTTATCGCCAATTTACTGCGCCTCGTAAAGCTGGCCTCTCAAGCTAGTGTTGTCTTCGTTGTAAACCTGAGATAAAGACGTTACATCCGGGTTCCTCCTGGCCGGACGAGCGGCTTGGAGGCGCAGCGTGATGGCGGGGGGACGTGTGAGCAGGAGGGAGGAGGCTGTGTGTACTCGTTAAAGATTATGAGAGTCATATATCAAAGTAGAGAGAGAGAGAGAGAGAGAGAGAGAGAGAGAGAGAGAGAGAGAGAGAGAGAGAGAGAGAGAGAGAGAGAGAGAGACAGACAGACAGACAGACAGACAGACAGACAGACAGACAGACAGAGAGTACCAAGAGACAGAGAATGAGAGTTAGAAGAAAAGAGAGAGAGAGAGAGGGGGGAAAATGAAAGAGACGAACAGACGGACAGACAGACAGACAGATAATGACAGACTATGACACAGCAAGTTGAATAAGATTGTTATTGATGACTTTTTGTCGTGGTATTTCAGCTTTTTTTTCATGTTATGTGAAAATATGCAGCAGACAAGAGGGAAAGAGAGAGATGATAATCTAATCTATTCATAATCATTTTCCTCTTTAGGATATAAACGTATGCAAAATTTTTCATTGTTCTTAATACCCTGTAATTATGACAGTAAACTTGATATTACAGTGCAATAATATTCCTGCAATTTCATTAAGTCGGGAATTAATAATGTCAGGTTCCCTTCACAGAGAATTATGGACCAAGGTGAGAGCAGCATTTAATAATACAGAATTAGGTAAATATACATAATTCAATATTATCATACATCTAACATTATTTTCCACTTTCGTTTGGTGTCTGTGCTGATGAGGTGTTTCGATTATACACTTCAAACTTCCTGAGGGTTATCCAGTAGGAGAGAGCTTCTAACGTTATTTTCAGTGGGGTGCGACAGATAAGCATTTGGCGGAGATTTATAAAAGTTACCCCTTCCGCGTGGGGTTCAACGCCACCGTTCATGATGCTCGTGTTTCCTCATATTCAAAGATCATCTTGAAAATGTTGAAAGATAAGAAAACATTAAAATCATACACTTAACTCCATGAGAACTTTGATAAAACACTTGAGCACGACGGTACGACCCTTGAGCACGACGGCACACGATCCTTGACCACGACGGTACACGATTCTTGACCACGATGGCTCGCCTCTTGAGCACGACGGTATAACCTTTGGATCTCATGACCTGTACTTTAACCTGACCCTCAGGGATCAGGGAAAAGATGGTTACCTTCACTATATCCAAGAGTCATACGGGTGTTCTTAAGGCTCATAATGTCATATTTAAAGACATCTATTTATCTGCACATCTATATTTTTTCAGTACTTCTACCCGTGACTGGAAGTTATGCCATGAAATGAAAAAGAATACAAAGGAATCTAATTAGTTAGCCTGGAATTACTGAAGGTTAACGCAGAGCTAAAAAAGAATATATGTAGCTGAAAAATCATCACAAGCATCTCTCAAGAAAAAAAAAAAAAAAAAAGACAAAAGAAGATCCAATAAGTTCTGCATTGTGAATTTTTTATTTCATATATAAAAAAAAATCGATAATGTGGTGTGTCTTAAAGAGCACAGAAGGCTGGGCAAACACGTATAAAGCCAATCAACAAAATTGTGGTCACCTCAGCTCTTCCCATGCTCATGGGAAAGGCATCAACTGCTCGGGCCTAAGACCCGATAATCGAAGAGGCTTGATCACTGAAGAATATCTTCTGAAAGTGTTCGATCAGGTAGAGCTTTTATAGCACAGCACGTTTACACATTTGTGGATATATATATATATATATATATATATATATATATATATATATATATATATATATATATATATATATATATATATATATATATATATATATATATATATATATATATATATATATATGTATATACATACATAAGACGTTGAGAGAGACAGATATGATCTTCAGATACGAATGTATATACATATGAACTGTTTTAAGAGACGTAATTCAGCTTGCGAATGGTACCAGAGGACAGAGGAGTTCCTTCAGACGAAACAGAGACAGAGAGAAAGCTATACATGAGAGAGAGAGAGAGAGAGAGAGAGAGAGAGAGAGAGAGAGAGAGAGAGAGAGAGAGAGAGAGAGAGTTGTATCACCTAATTGTCTCGTCTGGTAGCGAGATATAACCTCCACAAACCTCTCATTCTTGTACCGCAGCCAACCGAACACCAGCGAACTACCCGACGCACATCTGCGGGAGTTCGACCCGACCGCCACCACCAGAACCACCAAAAAGCCTGGCAGAAGTAGCCTGGAGGACCTCCTCCCCAATCCACCAGTCGCTGACGTCCGCAGAAGGGCCATCGTCCCTTGGGTCTGCACCTGACGCAAGGAGATTAACGAAAACTATCACCCTGATTTGCATATGTAATTTCATAACTAAGGTGCGGATGTGAGGCAGATTTAAAGCAAGTTTACCACCTCCCTGAGTACGACGAT